>NC_045445.1:61191844-61214990 GCF_002776525.5 Piliocolobus tephrosceles | reverse complement strand
TTATGGTTTGATTAGCTTTTTCTACTTTTCCAGAGGATTGTGGATGCCAGAATGCAAGCAAGTAGTATTTCATTTGAATGGCATTAGCAACTTACTTGTTTTGAGAAATGAAGGCAGGGCCATTGTCTTATGGAATGAGTAAGGGAGCCCAACATAGGGAAGAATGTGGTCCAAAAGGGCCATGGTGACTTCTAATGCCTGTTCAGTTTTGGTGGGAAAGGCCTCTGTCCACCCAAAGTATCTACAAAGACTAGCAAGTCTTTAAGTTCCGTGCATTGGAGGCACGTGTGTAAAATCTAGCTGCCAATCTCCCTCTGGTAGGGTCCCTCATCTTCGAATGGATTAGAGGAGAGGAGGAGATTTGCAGGTCCCTTCAGGATTCATTTTTGCAGCATGTGGCACAAGCCTGTGAGATGGCTCATTAAAGATTGGGTTATTCCTTTACCAATAAACGGTGGACTTAAGTTTTGGAGGGTTTGGCCCCCACATTAGTTGATTTGCGTAAGCTTTTTTTTTTTTTTTTTTTTTGAGACGGAGTCTTGCTCTGTTGCCCAGGCTGGAGTGCAGTGGCCGGATCTCAGCTCACTGCAAGCTCCGCCTCCCGGGTCCACGCCGTTCTCCTGCCTCAGCCTCCGGAGTAGCTGGGACTACAGGCGCCCGAGCGTAAGCTTTTTAAAAGTTTCCATTGTGAGGCTCCTGGAACAAAAGGTTGCCATTAGAGCTTTTTAGCCAGCCTTCTGAGGTATGAGAGAAGCCTTTCACTAGAGCCCTTTGGGTTTCTTTCTGTGAATAGTGTGAGACAGGAGAGTGGGGTTAGGAACCAAAACTGCCTGAAGGGGCAGCCTGGCAGCTGCTTTTGCTTAGTCATCAGCTCAGTTGTTCCCAATTGAGATTTCATCCCTGCTTCCCTGATAGGCTCGGCAGTGAATGATAGCTACCTATGCAGAAAGCAAAATTGTCTCTAACAGAATCATGATTACAGGAGCATGTCTAATTGGAGAAGTTTGGTCTGTTAGGAGTTTCCTTTTCCACCAAATGGCTGCCTGGGCATGTACTATATGAATGCATAGGCTGAGTCTGTGTAAATATCAAATCACATGCCTGCTCCTAATTGTAAGGCTTGAGTAAGGGCAGTAAGTTCTGCCTTCTGGGCTGAGGTGGTGCCGCCTGGTAGGGGCCTTGATTCTATAACTTCAGTAAGGCGAACATGTAGCATACCCTGAAAACTGGGTACCTTCCAACATGAAACTACTGCCGTCTCTCAACCAAGTGGCCTCTAGATTGGTAAGGGGGGTGTCTCAGAGGTCTGTTCTGGTGCTACAAGTTAAATCAATAGTTTGTAAGCAGGAGTCTTTAAGTGGTCAGTCTGTATTTGGATCTAGTAACAGGGTGGCAGGATTAAGAAATTGATGTGGCTTAATGTTTAATTATGGTGTTTGTAGTACTGTTTGATATCTGCTAATTCGACTGTTAGAGACACAGTGAAAGGGCTTTGAGTTTAATATATTTGTTACATTGTGTGGGGGCATATATGATTATTTCGTGGCCCAGAGTTAGCTTGGAGACCCCCCCTCAACCAACAGGGTCACAGATGCTAGTGCCTAGAGGAATGGAGGCCAGGCTTGTGCCAGCCAATCAAGGTTCTTTGATAACTAAGTGATTGGTCATTGGAGAGGACACAATGGCTGGGTTAGGACCATTTTCAGGGTACAGCCCTACTCCAGGCTGCTTTCATGGGCTAGCATTGAGTGTCTGCAGCTTTTCCAGGAACATGGTGCAGGCTGTTTGTGGATCTATCATTCTGGGGTCTGGAGAACATTGGCCCTCTTCTCAGAGCTCCACTAGGCAGTGTCCCAGTGGGGACTCTGTGTGGGGGCTTCTAAGCCACATTTTCCTTTTATACTAACCTGGCAGAGCTTCTCCATGAGGGCTCTGGCCCTTCATCAAACTTCTGCCCGAATATCCAGACCCTTCCATACATACTCTGAAATCTAGGCAGAGGTTTCCAAACCTCAGTTCTTGAACTTTATGCACCCACAGGCCCAACACCATGTGAAAGCTGCCAAGGGTTGGGTGTTGCACTCTGTGAAGCAATGGCCTGAGCTGTACGTTAGCCCCTTATAGCCATGCCTGGAGTGGCTGGGATGTACGGCACCAAGTTCCAAGGCTGCATACAGTAGTGGGGGCCTGGACCTGGCCCAGGAAACCACTTTTCCCTCCTAGGCCTTGGGGCCTGTGATGGGAGGGGCTGCTGTGATGGTCTCTGACATGCCCTGGAGACATTTTCCCCAGTGTCTTGGTGATTAATATCCAGCTCCTCATTACTTATGCAATTTTTTTGCAGCTGGCTTGAATTTCGCTTCAGAAAATGGGATTTTCTTTCCTATCCCATAGTCAGGCTGAAATTTTCCAAACTTTTATTCTCTGCTTCCTCTTGAATCCTTAGCTGCTTAGACATTTTTTTTGGCCAGATACCCTAAATCATGTGTCTCAAATTCAATGTTCCACAGATCTCTGGGGCAGGAGCAAAATGCCACCAGTCTCTTTGCATATAGCAACAGTGACCTTTACTCCACTTCCCAACAAATTTCCCATCTCCATCTAAAACCACTTCAGCCTGGACTTTATTGTCCATATTACTATTAGCATTTTGGTCAAAGCCATTTAACAAGTCTCTAGGAAGTTCTAAACTTTCCCACATCTGCCTGTCTTCTTCTGAGACCTCCAAATTGTTTCACCCTCTGACTGTTACCCAGTTCCAAAGTTGCTTCCACAGTTTTGGATATCTTTATAGGAGCACTCCACTCCTGGTACCAGTTTCCTCTGTTAGTCCATTCTCATGCTGCTAACAAAGACATACCTGATAGTGGGTAATTTATAAAGAGAAGCGGTTTAAGTGACTCACCATTCTGCATGGCTGTGGAGGCCTCAGGAAACTTACAATTATGGTGGAAGGGGAAGCAAACACATCCTTCTTTCACATGGTGGCAGGGAGAAGAAGAATGAGTACCCAGGGAAGGGGAAACCCCTTATAAAACCATCAGATCTCCCGAGAGCAGGATGGGAGAAACCACCTGCATGATTCAGTTGTCTTCACCTGGTCCCTCCCATGACATGTGGGGATTTGGGGAACTATAATTCAAAATGAGATTTGGGTGAGGATGCAGCCAAACCAACCTCTATCTGTTGTTTAGACAAACTCAGACTCTGAGTTGGATTCAGGTAATATTAACCCTAATTCTCAACTCTAGCTTCAAGGAGTTTCTTTTTCCTTACTCCCTTAACTTTCCTTAAAATTCAATGAATTCTACTCTTTCCTGACTTCTCTCCTTAATTACAGCTGTAAACTGCATCCTGGTCATTACTTTCATTGTTCTGCACTTTAACTGCCTTCTTACAGTCTGAATGGAATAACATTCTCCTTTGTCCTTGAACTTCACTCTTTAAGAATAAGCATGCCAATGACTCAGCCACCATAACAGTCTGGCTACTGCAGCTAACAATTAAAGCTATTATTGAGTCCTTTGAAATTTCTGGTGGAGATCCCAGATAGTTAATCTATTTATTAAATTAGCAAACAGATACTCATCAAGGCAGTTTGCACTCTGTCAAGCACATAAAAACATGCAAGCACTGGTGGACTCAAGGCAATCATACCAACTTTGAGATTTGGGTTTATCTAATTAGCCATATAATTTAATGTCACAAAATCAATACCACATACTGTAGGAAAAATAGCATAAAATTTTCAGTAAAAACTTCCCTCACTTGGATTTTCTGCAAAGATAACCAATTAGAACAATTTCTAAAAACCAGATGCCTAAACAATATTTTATCCTTGATGACCTTGTTTGTAACTGTGCTTTCTAAATTACCGATCACCAAAGCAAGGAGGGATGGACTTCAAGGTTAAAATTTACAGAGATCCCAAAAACATCATTTAATACCAGGGCTTCCTGCTTTCCCAAGAAATCTAGAATATTTTGACCTCTCTTGAAGTTGATGGAAATTAGCCCAATGGCTTTTTTAAACTTTATTCTTAGAGCTAACTCTTTTTACTCAATTCTATTACAGACTCACAGTAATTATCCAACTGCTTCACTTAAACAGCTTCATCCTCTTGACATTAATACTATTATAAGGGAAGTAGGATATGGTTGCTATTTGCAGGGGGTTTCCAAGATTACCACCCAGATAAAATTTCTTTGTATTTGTCCTAGTAATCTCATATGCCTCCACACCACAACAACCAATATATGCCTCTCATATGCCTCCACAACACAAATATACCAAGGTACTAGGTGTTTGTTTAAGTATTTTTCTTACACTCTTTATAGTCCTTCTCCTTTCCTGTCTCCCTGAATTCCCTATATGTTGTCACCTTTAACATGTCAGGCTTCATCCTGGTTACTTGGATATCTCTCCAACTAGCATTAATACTTACAATGAACCTTACTCTGCCAAGTCTTGTGGATTACACTGTACTTGAAGGGATTTATAAGCTATTAAGGAAAGAACATTTTCTGTGTGCAAAGGATTGTTGGTTTTGCTTACTATGAGTCTCTGCAAGGTATGATTCCACATTCCCTATTTATGCTCAGAATTTCATCCCTTTTAACACCACTTTGTATCCCAAATTCCTGTTTCCCCACTCCCATGGGAACCTAAAAAGCATACACAAGGCATGGTAGCGTCATTCTCTGCCTATTTAAGTCAATACGCAACCAAGCTAAAAACATAAACCCTCTCAAAGGACAGGTTTCCTGACCCAAGAAAAAACCCCCTGTTGTAGACTCCCTTTTTAAACAAGTCTAACTCAAACATTAAGCTTCTATTTTTTTTTTAAGCAACAGAAAACAAAAATAACTTCAACCCTGTTTGTTATGTTCCTAAACCCCTTTGCAACTACACTGTAAGTATAAATTGTACCAATAGAAAATATGTGTCGGGGGAAAATATAATTTGGTACCAGTTAGAATATCAGGCCTAGCCAACCTCAATGCCCCATGTCTCCAAAATATAAACTATCACTTCTGTACAGTGATGCCCTCTCCAGACACTTGTCCTGAAGTAACTCCATGGCAAAATTGCAAGGTTGTGAATTCCCCTAACAATTGCCTACAAATTCTCATGTTCAGCGACCCCAAATCTCAGATTTTTCTAGACTCTCAATGTTTTCAGTTATTCTGGGAAAACAAAATCCACCCAAATGCAAACTATAATATCCAAGCCTTAAAGCCTCTTACAACTGCTACTCTAGCTACTTCATACTTCTTCTTCAGGTCAGAAGGGCAAAACACACTTCATTTCTTCACTCTAAGTTTAATATCTTGCCTTAAATCTGAGGAAGCATTCTTCCTCTGCGAAACAAATGATGTTTTCGGGATCTCTGTAAATTATAACCTTGAAGTTCATTCATCCTTGCTTTGGTGATTGGGAATTTATAAATCACAGTTACAAACAAGGTCATCAAGGATAAAATATTGTTTAGGCACCTGGTTTTTAGAAATTGTTCTAATTGGTTATCTTTGCAGAAAATCCAAGTGAGGGAAGTTTTTACTGAAAAGTCTTCCAGCCAACTGAACTAGAGCTTGTACACTAGTTTACTTAGCCCTAGACATCCAAATTGCTCCTTCTAGTCAATTCCTCCCAATCCCACTTTACAGTTGTAGCAGAGAAAACTGAGCAATGCATCTGATTGCCCTGCTCATTGGCCTAGGGATTGCTGTTGGATTAAGTATGGGAATAATAGGTATGAGCCTCACAGCCCATACTTATATACCCTCTCAGTGGAACTCCCCACCAAGTTCAAACATATCTCGGACACCCAGGAAGTCCTCCAAAATCAGGCCAACTTCCTAGCACAAATTGTTCTCCAAAATGGCTGTGGCATAAATCTGCTTATAGCAGCCCAAAGGGGTATTTGTTTGGTCCTTGAAGGGGAATGTTGTGTTTATGTTAATCAATCGGGAATAGTTCAGAACCATGTCAAAAAAAGGTTCAGGGAGCAAGCTGCTGAAAAAAAAAAAAAAAGGCATCACAAGAATGGTCTTCATGGATATCTACTTAGGGTTGGTTCTCCTGGTTCCTTTCCTTTTTGGGGCCACAAACAGGTATTATATTATTCCTTCTTTTCAGTCCTTGTATCTTCGACTTACCTGTCAAATTTTCTAGATCTCGTGGGCATGCTTCAATCTCTTTATTCTTTTTTCTTGAGTTTCCTTTGTGTACTTTCAAATAGCCTGTCTTCAAGCTCATTAATTCTTTCTTTGCTTGATCAGTTCTGCTAAGAGATTCTTATGCACTCTTCAGTATGTCAATTCCATTTTTCAACTCCATAACCTCTGCTTGATCTTTAAAATTTATTTCAATCTCTTTGTTAAATTTATCTGATATTATTCTAAATTTCTTCTCTTTGTTATCATGAATAAGTTTCCTAAAAACAGCTATTTTGATTTCTGTGTCTGAAACAACACATATATCTGTTTCTGTAGCATTGTTTCCTGGTGCTTTATTTCTTTTGTGAACTTACGGTTTCCTGGATAGCCTTGAACCTTGTGGGTGTTAATTGCTGTCTGTGCACTGAGTAGTTAGGTAGTTACTGTAGTATTCTCAGTATGTGCTTGTTTGTGCCATCCCTCTTGGGAAGGCTTTCCAGACATTTAAACAGAGTTGAGTGTTATAATCTAAGATATGTGTACATGAAGGGGAACATCAAGTTCAGTAATGCTGTGGTTCTTACAGATTCATGGAGGTACCACTTATTGGACTAGGATATAATCTGGAAGAATTCTCCGGACTTCTCAAGAGAGAATCTTATTTATTTTCCTTTCTTACTTTCAAACAAATGGAATCTCTTTCTATGTGTTGAGCCACCTATAGCTGGGTGTGGGGTGACACAAGTACCCCCATGGCCACCACCACTGGGACTGTTCTGGGTGAGACCTGAAGCCAGCACAGCACTGGGTTTCAGCAAAGACCTATTGTAACTACTCCCTGCTTACCACCTATATTCATTCAAGGTCCTGGGGCTTTAAAATTAGCAGCTGCTGAAGCCAGCCATACTTGTGTCTTTCCTTTCAAGGAGAACAGTGAGTTGTTCTAGGCCCTGGGCAGGTCCAGAGATGCTGTCCCAGAGCCAGGAACTGGAGCCAAAAACTTAGGAATCTACCTGGAACTCTGTTCTACTGTGGCGAAACTAGCCTTAAACCACAAGACAAAGTCCTTCCCACTCTTCCCTCTGCTTTTCATAGTTAGAGGAGTCTCACACCATGGCCACTATTACCACAGGCCCTTGGAGAGTACTGTCAGGCTACCGTTGATGTCTCCATAAATTCCAAGAGTTCCTCAGTCATCTTGTGCTGAATTCTGCCAGGCCTGGGACTGGCCTTTCGGGGCAGTGGGCTCCCCTGTGGCCCAGAGCATGTCTGGAAAGACCATTCAAGAGCCAATGCTTTGAATCAGGGATCCCAAGCTCCCTCCTGGTGCTTTCCTACACTATGATCTAGCTGGTACCTAAAATCCAAGATAAATTCCCCTTTACTTTTCCCTCTGCTTTTCTCAAGCAGGAGTCTGTCCTTATAGCCACCAGAGCTGTGAATGTGCTGGGCCTCACCAGAAGCCAGCACACCTCAGAATTTCATCCAAGCCCCATGGTGTGTATAATTTGGATCTTGCTACTGGTTATTCAGGAACAAAGACCCTTTGGTCAGCAGGTGATGAATAGTGCCAGGACTCAGTTCTTCCCTTCAAGGAAGCAGGTTTTCTTCTGGTCCAGTATGTTTCTAGAAATATCCAGGAGCTAGGGCCTGGAATGGGGACCTCACTACTCTGCCCAGTGCTATATCACACTGTGGATGAACTGGTAATCAAGTTGCAAGACAAAGTCCTCGTTACTCTTTCCTCTCCTCTCCTCTCCTCAAGCAGAAGGAAGGCATCACTTTCATTGCTGCAAGCTGAACTGTGAGGAATTTGTAGAGGGGTAGCACAAGCACTCTCTTAGCCATCCTGGTTATGTCTCACTAGGTCATACGCCACCTAAGCCCACTATCTCCAAGTCCAGCTCAGCAGTAGGGCTTGTCTAGAAATTACAGTCCTTATGCCCTAAACTGTCTTTTAAGTTTATTTAAGACCCCAGAGAAATTTTAGCCCATGGTGGCAAGGCTTGCTGAAACTCAAGTTCCTATCACTGGGATGGGTGAATTGAATCTCCTCTGCCTAAGGCTGGTCTAAATGCTCCCTCCATGGGTAGTTGTCAGCTGAGTTTAGCACAGTTTTGCTTTTCTCTGTGACAGGGCAGCACTGAATTCATTGCGATTTCTCATAGTTGTTGCACTTTGCCTTCCCCAAGTGAACAGGTTCTCACGGCCACACAGCCACTGCCAGAGTATTCAGGAGGGGTAGCGTCAGCAAATTAAGACTCTCTTTCCTATCACCTTTAGTACCTCTTTCAGTGATACGAAGTTAACAGTATGTACTGCGATTGCTTACCTGATTTTTGGTTCTTATGAAGGTCATTTTTCATGTAGATAATTAAATTTGGTGTTCCTGTGGAGGGTAAAATTGGTGGAGGTTTCTATTTAGCCTCCTTGTTCTGCCCCTTTGCTAGATGTGTATTTTCATGTACAATAGCAAAGATAAGCCTGCCAGTTTTGCTATTGCACAGGCACATCTTTATAAAAAAAAATGTTCAGGAAGCTTTCTTTATGTGTATAATCTTCTAGCCTATGATAAACGAGAAATAAAAGCCGCCTTCCACAGCTTATTTTCCTGTTTGCAAAAAGGAAAGGCAGTGGCTAGTGCATTTCGAGGTTAACGAAAACTCAATTCATAGTGTTGATTGGTGTTTACATAGTAACTTAAGAAACATTAATTACAAAGAAAAATAAACAAAGAAATAAATAATAGTCAATTGTTTTATGTATACCTAACTTATCATTCTTCATTGACCTACAACTAATAGTTATTATTTAAAACAAATGAAATAGATTTTTAAAACCTGCTGCTTTCTATGACTTTCACTTATCTAAAAACACATGGTTTACACAGTAACACTGAGATTCAATCTTTGATAAATCACCGACTAAGGAAGAAGAACTTCTGATTCTTCATGTTTTACTTTGCATATAAATTGCCTCTTGAATATTTCCACATAAATCAAAATCATAATTTGCAACCCAGAATAAAATGGATTAAATATATTTACTTACTCTTTCTTTGTCAGAAAAGCTGCCTAAACAGAAACAACACTGAAGAAAAAAGAGATTGCAATCTTCCCTGTTTCTGCCATGTTTAAGCTTGGATACATTGTTTTTGTGTCTTCTGTAGAAGAAATCATTTGATTTGTTTATTTCTTTTCTCTGCAATATGTGAAAAGTAAATGTTGGTGGTGTGTAGTTTATTTAAAAAAAATAGTGCATTCCTCAATGCAGTTGGAAGGGCTAAGATTTAAATAACATTGAAAATTAAAACTGAAATAAGGCAGAATTCTTGACTTGTCTCTTGTTCAGTAAGTTCCACTGATTTCCTATGTGATATCTTTGGCAGGCAGAGTCTCCCTTCATTATTCTAAATTTGGTGAAATAAAAATTGTATTAGTTTTCAATAAAATTATGTATCTGGGTACAGAATTTATTTGGGTATGAATTATCAACAATGTCTCTATATTTCTATCTATCTATGTATCTATGTATTTATCTATGCCGCTATCTATCTATCTATCTATATCTCCCCTACTAATTTTCTCTTTCTAGAGAATGCTAATTAATATAGTGATGCATTTTGGAGTGTACTATAAAAATATTAGGGGGCAGGACTCTGGTTCTACTCAAGAAACTATTACATTTCCTTCTCCTTTCATGTGAATTAACAGATGTTTTACACTTCCAGTTTATACATAAGTCTTACTTATTTAAAGTTTTCATTCAACTAAATTGTTCCACTGATTACTTTCTATTTATAATAAATCTGTTAATCACTACAGGGAACACAAACCTAAGTAAGATCATCTAGAGTCTTAAAAAGCTCAGATCCTAGCTAGGATGAAGTTGGAGGTGGATCTATAAGGTGGGGGTGGAAGAAAGGCTGATAAGTAAAAAAATGTAAAAATAATACATCAGGATGGGGACAAGTGGCATTTAAAAATGTACAAAATGATATGGAAACGAAAGAAGACATGATTGCATCTAATTAGAGGATCAAAAGTGCTTTCATTAAAGAGGTGGTGAGATACTGCAGAATTTTGACAGGTGACATTCAGGGTGGGGATATAAGACATTCTAAAAAGATGGAGTAAAATATGCATGGACAAAGCAAAACATGAGGCAGAAAGCACCCAGTATGTGTGTAGCGTGATGCTTTGTAGAGAATCTAGCAGATTAGACAATTAAAAGCCTGAAAATGTAGCTTGAAGCAAAATGATGAGAGTCTTGAATAGAAAATTGAGGAATTTTGAGTTAATTTTATAATTATCTGTGGAGCAATGAATGTTTTTGAGTAGGTCAATACAACACAGAAAGCTTACTGAAGGGAAATTATGCTGAGAGCAGGGTGGGATAATTTATAAGTTGGGAGGCAGAAGACATGGAGGTCAGTTGAAAACCTCTTACAATAGCACATGATTGAGTCAATCAAGCCTCAACTTGAGTGGTGGCAGAGGAAACAGAGAAGAATAAAGAGTTTTTTTTGTGGAAACTAAAAGGAAACTAAAATCAACACAATTCGACAACTGTTTGGCCATAAGGAATAGTAGATAGGGTGGAATCAAAGATGATAAAGAGATCTCAAGCCTGGTTAGAGCTGTTAGAATAAACTAAATGTCAGGAAAATGAATTACCTTGAGCACAAAAATGAGTATTTCAATTTTCAAAATGTTGAATTTGTTGTGCTCATGAGGTAGAAATAATCAGTAAAGCAGTTGGATGTGTAGGTCTCCTGATCTAAAGAGATGTTAGGACAGAAGATAGCGATGTAAGAGTCATTTACATAGAGGTGAGGGTTGAAGCTATGGATATAGATATATTTTCTGATTAACAGATTCTAAAACAAAATGTGAATAAAATCTTAAGAAATATACAGAAGTAGTAGAATCCATATTGAGGGCAAAAGTCATTAGGACCTATCTAGCAAATGTCTAAATAGCTCATGTGATGGGCTCAGAAAGTATATTTGTGTGAGTGAAATTTGAGGAAACAGCTCAGATAGAGTTTGGCATGTCCATCAAACTATTGAGCTCTTCCAATAGAAGTCTTCTGTCAGGGAGGCTTAAAAACCCTATGCTTGATCCAGTAACAATGCTTAGTTAATTTAGGTAATAATAATCTAAGTAAAACATTGTGTCCTCAGTATGAATTTTGAAAGGTGGTAAAGTCTACTTGTTAAGAATATAGTTTCTAGAGCCAAAGTGTGTGGGATTGAATTCCTGCCCTGTCACTTACTACTGGGTGACTTTGAGCAAGTATCTTAACTTCTCTGCTTCTTAGTATCTTCATTATTATTATTATTATTAAAATGAGACAGGGTCTGACTCTGTCACCCAAGATGGAGTGCAGTGGCATGATCTCGGCTCACTGCAACGTCTACCTTTGGGCTCAAGCCATCCTCCACATCAGCCTCTCAAATAGCTGGTACTACAGGAGTGCACAACCATGCCTGGCTAATTTTTGTATTTTTGGTAGAGATGGGAATTCGCCATGTTGGCCAGGCTCATCTTGAACTCCTGAACCCAAGTGATCCACCCTCCTCGGCCTTCCAAAGTGCTGGGATTACAGGCGTGAACAACCATACCCAGCTGTCTTAGTATCTTTAAATATATAATTGGTAAAATAATACTACACAGAAGTTAGTTGTAGTATTTTAAAAAGTTAAAATACAGTAAGTATATAAGACAGTTCTTGAGGCTTGTTAAGTCCTTAACAAATGTTTGCTATTATTATGTTTAGTCTCCTGACTCTAATTCAGTTAGATTGTCTGAGACCTATGGAGAGATCTTTCAATGAATGTTCTTTAAGATATAGGCACACAAGAATAATTCTTAGGAATTTCTATAACAAATTGTAAAAGAAATAAGGAGTTACTCTTCATCACACTGTCATGCAAACCTTTTTAGCTTTGGCAACCGAAAGATAACTGTTGTGCCTAGCAGATCAAGTAGAAAGACTACAATATCCAGAAAAGCAGGGGCGTCGTATCAGTGGCAACAGTCTGTTCTGTGGTACTGAAGTAATGCCTGCTGCAGTAGGCAGAGCGACAACCATCAGAATTAGAGAACTACTGTACTTAGTTGAATGGCAGTGATTATTATACAGCACCTAATAGAATAATGTGGATACACTGGGAGTGGAGCACTCATAAGGTTTTCTGAAAAATGATCAGGGCAGGCATTGTAGGGAGACTGGAGTAAAGCTTGTCAGCAAATGTGATAACAAGATAGTGCAATTTGTGTGATATATATTTAGCAGGCTGACAGAATAAGAGAAGCTGCAAAAGGATACAGAAGAATCAGTCAGATAGAAATGAGGAGAGTATAGTACACAAGGCAAAGGAAGAGAAATTCCTGGAAGTACGGAATTATCAACAGGCTCAAGTACTGCAGAAATGTCAAGAAGAATGAATACCAACAAAGTGATTGGATCCGGAAACCGGAAACTCATTTGTAGTATCTCATAAGGCAGTTTCAGTAGAGTAGTGGTGTGAAGACACTGATTGTAAAAAGTGTAATTATAAACAGGTGGTGAGAAAGTGAAGAAAAGTGGTGTGAAATCTTCTCTGGAGGAAATGTGGAACTATGAAAAAAAGACAAGATAGTACGTTGAAGAGGTGATAGGTAAATGATTTTTTGGTTTAGAAAGAACTGAGCCATGTTTGTAGATACAGAAGGAAAACCTGACACGAGGAGATTTTTAAAAATCAAGGAATAGGGCCTGGGCGCGGTGACTTGCGCCCGTAATCCCAGCACCCTGGGGGGCCGAGGCGGGTGAATCATGAGGTCAGGAGATCAAGACCAGCCTGGGGCCAATATGGTGAAACCCTCTCTACTAAAAATACAAAAATTAGCTGGGCGTGGTGTGGCATGTAGTATTCCCAGCTACTTGGGAGGCTGAGGCAGAAGAATTGCTTGAACTTGAGAGGTGAAGGTTGCAGTGAGCCGAGATCGTGTTACTGCACTCCAGCCTGGGCGACAGAGTGAGTCATTGTCTCAAAGAAAAAAAAAAAAAAAAAAAAAAAATCAAGGAATAGAAAGACTAATAAATAGAATATGATACCAAGGACAGAAGTAGATAAAAGCTCCATTATTTTATATATATCTATTCTAGTTGAAAGGAACAGAGTCTCTCAATGACTAGTTCAAGTTATAGGCATAATGTAAGGAGACATATGCAGAAACATATACTGAGACTCATAAAAAAGCCCAAAAGACATTGGTCATATTTCACAGAGACAGAAATTATGGCATATTTCTGAGACTATATTATGGACTGTCAAAGACTATTCTAGAAATTTCTGCAGCAATTTCAAATGGATTTTCGATTTAATGTTCAATTATTAATTTAACTTAGGTACTCTTCTGGTTTTTGATATTTTATTTGTATCTGTTCATTTCATATTCTATGCATTGATTTTTTTACCCCATTCAATATATTTCTTATTTGAGCTGATATTAACCAGATTTACTATGCATAACTCATAATATCCCCAAATTTGATTTTTTCATGAATTCCTTTTATTTGTGTGTAAGATTGATGTCCTACAAAATTAGCCCCAATTTACTAAAATTTTCTATGTGCTTATCATTTTGACCCATTAACTTTATTATTTCTCATAGTCCTTCTTGCCTTTTTGCCCCTCTTTGTGCATAGTTTCAGTCTTACTTCCCCCTATTAACTATCCCATTCTCTTTGGACTCCCAGTTTAAGTTTCTTAAAAGATAATCTGATTGGACGAGTTTATCTATATTTGGCCAGAATTATTTACGTTTTGTCATCTCATAGCTTACTGATTAGTTTAGGAAATGGCTTTTCTTGGTAAAGTGACCATTTGTAGTCTAATCTCCTGTATCGGAGTACTGGTTGTAGAAAAGCATAAAGTCAAACACCATGTGGGAAGAACATAATCAAGAAAATAACAGGGATCACTTCCTCCAGCAGGAGTCTTGCTGACAATTGCACGTAGAATGACCTTTGACCTAGTAGGCATTATGATTAGCTGAGTAAGAACATCAGTGAATTAAATAAATTAACACTGAAAAACTAAATCTATTTCTGAAGTGATTTTGTCTTTTCCTCTTTATTTTCCTCAATAGCGTCTTAGCTTACATATTATTTTCATCTCTTATTAGGACCTTTACTAACTTTTCTGTTTCTGAAGTTTTATTTTAAAAACACATAATAGATAACATAACTCTCCTATTCAATATATTTAATGTCAGTGAAAGTTGGCATGTTGAGGTACGATGTGTATTCTATTCACTTGACACGTGTAGTTGTTTTAAAATGTTCTTCAAGTAATAGATTGCTATTATCATCTTCTTTTATATACAAGGATATTGATACTCAGAAAATTCAAATAATCTGAGCAGATGAATAAAGTTAGTAAGTGTTGCAACTGGAATGTAAACCAATCTTTATTAATTCTGATACCAATTCAATATTTATTATTTTAAATTCTATCCTACACAACTTTCCATTGCCTGCAGAAAGTTGAACATTCCTACAAATTCATACATAGTTCTTCACAATTTTCCCCAAGCCGCATTTAGAGGCTCATTTTTTTTTTCCCTCTTTCTTTCATCATGTGGCTACCCTTCAATATAATCATACTAAACTTCTTGCAGTTTCATAAATACACCACTTTAAAAATATATCTCCTGTTTATTCCAAACATCCTAGGCTGGAAATGTTCAAATGACAAAATTCAAAGTTATTTGTAGCATGATATTTTTAGTACTACAGTAACTGGAAATATATATATTCAGATATTCCTTCCAACTACGGTTATGGAGGCTGTAGTAGACAGAATTTTAGCTGCTCTGTCTGGCCCCAAGATTTCCATTCTTGGTTACTGAATCAAATATTAATCTAGGTATGGTTGTGAAGGGATTTTATAGGTGTAATTTAAGTCTTAAGTTAACGGACATTAATATATATCTGAGTGAACATGACCCAATCAAGTGAGCCCCTTCTTTATTTTAAAATATTTAATTGACAAAGACTGTATATATTAAAAGTATACAACATGATGTTTTGATATATGCATATATTATAATTGTTGCAATCAAATAAATTAATACATCTATCATGACAGATAGGATCCATTAGGCTCCCAGAACATGATAGTCTTATAACTGGAAGTTTATACACTTTGACCATCCTTTATTCCCTCCAAACCCCAGCTCTTAGCATCCACCATTCTGCCCTCTGTTTCTGTAAGTTTGACTTTTTTAGATTCCACATATATTTGAGATTATACAAAAGTTTTCTTTATGTGTCTAGTTTATTTTGACTAGCATAAAGCAAAACATTTTGTTCAAATAATAGTAGAAAAGAATATCGAAAGGCTTTGAAGCAGGAGATTTAATGGACTCACATTTCTGTCTCTGAAGAGGAGGAGCACCATGTGCAAGGACTAGAGAGTAGCTTCTAGTATTTAAGAGTGACTCCTGACTGACAGCCATTAAAGAAATGTGGACCTATGTCTTACAACCTTGTGAAGCTAAATTTTGTCAGCAACCTGAATGAGCTAGAATTACATAGGTTTCCAAGCCCTCCAAACCAGAACTCAGACTGACATTTTGATGCCAGCCTTGTAATATGCTGAGCAGAGGAATCAACTATGACATGACAGATTTCTAAACTACATAAATGCAGGCTAAAAA
This sequence comes from Piliocolobus tephrosceles, assembly GCF_002776525.5. Taxonomy (NCBI): domain Eukaryota; kingdom Metazoa; phylum Chordata; class Mammalia; order Primates; family Cercopithecidae; genus Piliocolobus; species Piliocolobus tephrosceles. The sequence goes on along the minus strand of NC_045445.1, from coordinate 61,199,119 downwards.
GTGAATGTTGTTTTAAACCACCATGTTCATGGTTGAGGGTTGAAATGAGGCATAGACCCTCTAACTTTTGCAGTTTTCTGATTGGCAAACAACGTATATGAAGATTCTGTTGTTCAATTTCCAGTTTTAGCAATGAAAGTGGCAGTTACAGCAATAATAATGGACTAACATTTTTTAATCTGTTTATAAGCAGCATGAGTGTTGAGAAAAATACAGGCTATCATAGTGGCTAGATTTCACATTTCATTTCCTTGTTCTGTCTTGTTCCCAGGCAGAACAAGGTTTGGCTGCTTGTTCTTGTGGTCCAATAACAAGACGCAGACAGACTGGGAAAGAAGGGAGTTTATTTCTGCAACTGGCTACAGGCAGAAGGTGGGATTAACTCACCAGATCAACTCAAAGTTATAAATTTTTTCTCCAGTGCTCATATAAATTCAGACCATATGCCTATATGTGAGAGTGTACCTGCAAGCCAAAATATTTCATCCTGTTTAATCTTTAGGGACTGGGGTCTGAAGTATTACTTTAAAGCTTTGGAAGAATTACTTAATCTAAAGTGGATCCTGGTACAAGGTGTACAAAGTGTGTAAGAACTTTTTCATTATTTTAATCAAACTCTAGGTTCTGAGGAAGCCCAGGTGGGGTCTTAAATGCCTTGTTTTACATTCTAGCCTTTGTTCTCAGGTGCCAGTTTCTCCAGTTCTTTAGTGTTTAACTTATATTTTTATCAGAGTAACCGTAGGGTGTTGGTGAAGGCTGACCTCTCTGGTTCCTAATGGAGACCTGGTCTACCACAGTTGTAGTAATTATAGCAGTAGTCATAGCTTCCTAAACAGTCTTTCTAAACCCTGGATCATGGCTTCAATAAGATTACATTAAAGCTCATATTTTAAGGTCAAGTATTCTGATTCCTTACCTTTGTGATTATGAGGAAGGTAGTAGTGGTTCTGATGTATTTGTTCTTAGGAGTAGTAGATATTGTTTCTGGAGGTATAGCCTTAATCTTTACTCTCTAATTCTTGCAGTAACCTCGTAAATGCTAAATTTACTATGTTAAGTTTCTTTTTTACTTACATATTCTAAGTGACTTCTATTACCTAAACTGAGCTCTGATTGATACTAGAGTGCTTGATACTAGAAGTAATGATAGGCAATAAAACTTCAAAATTGGTAATGTGGTATTGTTTATCTGGCCTTGGTATGTATAAAGCTATGACAATCCTGTTACTATTGGAAAATGTGACACTGTTAGTTCACAGGACACAGTGGCAAATAGTTATGGTTTTATTGATAACTGTAATGAATAGCAATTGTGATAGACTGTTATTTTTGGAATGAATAATCTAGGTTTGAGGGTTAGATGTTTGTTTCTGACCATAGTAGAGAGTTTAAGGTAAGAAAATGCTGATTTCAGGCTTATAAATTTTTGGCTTAGGATTTCTACTCTGAACATGCACTGGCTTGTGGCAGAGATAATGAAACAGAAACCTCAGTGACCATACACAAGGAATACAAACTTTGCAAAAATAGTTTGGAAAAGTCACTGAACAAATGTATAATTGCAGCTCTCAGGAAGCAAAAATAATCAATGCCTTAGGAACAAGAAAATATGACTTCCAGAGTTACCAAATTATGATATTCAAAATGTACAGTTCCAAACAACAGCAACAATAACAAAATTACAAAGCACACAGAAAAAGAAAAATGAAACATATAGCCCACTCACAGGGAAAAAAAAATTGACAGAAACCATCTCTGAGGAAGCCCAAACGTTTGAATTTATAGTAAAATATGTTAAATAAAATGTCTGAAATACGCTCAAAGAGCAAAAGGAAACCATAGAAAATAAATTTAAGGTATTCAGAAGAACGATGTCTGAACAAACAGCAAACGTCAGAAAAGAGATAGAAAAAGCCTTCAGATAGTGGAACCTGTGAAGGTTCCCGGAGGGTGGTGTATTAGTCCATTCTCACACTGATAGAAAGACATACCTGAGGCTGGGTAATTTATTTAGAAAAGAGGTTTAATTGGCTCATGTTTCTGTGGTCTCTACCGGCTTCTATTCCTGGGGAGGCCTCAGAAAGCTTATAATCATGGTGGAAGGCGAAGGGGAAGCAGGCGTGGTTTTCACATGGCCAGAACAGGAGATAGAGAGAGAGAAGTGGGAGGTGCTACACACTTTCAATTGACCAGATCTCATGAGAACTCTATCACGAGACAGCACTAGGTGGATGGTGCTAAACCCATAGAAATCAACCCCATAATGCAATTATCTGCAACCTAGCCCCAACTCCAACACTGGGGATCGCAGTTCAACATGAGATTTGAGTGGGGACACAGAGCCAAATTATCAGATGACACACCTAGTGAGCGCATGAAAGCTTTGTACTCCTTTCCATATGCTTTGCCGTATGCACCTTTTCATAAGATGCTAGCAACAGAGGTGAGCCGCCTCGGATGGAATAAAGTTCCAACTGAGCCAGATAGCTTTAGGTCATGAGTGCCACACTTGGCCACATTTGTCCTGTTGGTTTATCCCCGTGGGCCTCTCTGCCATGGACAATCTTTTGGGATATCCTTTATCATAAGATGGAAAATGTAAGTAAATGTTTCCCTGGGTTCTGTAAGCTGTTCTAGCAAAGTGATCAAACCGAAGGAGGGGGTTGTGGGATCTCTGATTTATAACCAGTTGGTAAGATGCACAGGTAAAACCAACCTGGAGCTTGCAATTGGCATGTGAAGGGGAGAATACAGTCTTGGGGATTGAGACCTCAGCTTGTGGGATCTGAGACTATCTTCAAGTAGACATTGTCAGAATAGAACTGAATTAGAGGAAACCTAGCTGATGTGAACTGTAGAAGTGATTGCTAGCTTGTTGATGGAGAGAAATCCCCACACGCTTTGTCACAGAAGTCTTCTATGTTGATTGCAGTTGATGAGAGAATAGAAAGTGCACTTTGAGTTTGTGTGTGAGTTTTTTCTACTCTCAACTGACGTCAGTGAAATGGGGTTTACTAGAATAGTCCTGGCTCACAGAAACAGAGGTTTGGGAAGAGAAAGAATAAAAGGGTGGTGATAAGGAATATTTGATTCTTAAGGGGCCATGTGGTCACCATGGTTTGGAGCCAAAGATATGCTGCAATTAGTTACTAAAGGTAAAATGTACCAGTGGAATTCATAGATGAATCTAGCTCCCATGGACTTGACTCTGTAAACCAAAAATAAAATGATAAGGCCCCCCCAACCATGTCAATGAATCTCTCTCTTTGGCCAAGGGCATTCCAAAGTTAACCTGAGAAACTTGTTCAGGTCACGATGGTAAGGTGAAGCCAGACATGACTCATTACACCCTCCTCCCTTTTGGAACTACTGATAGAACAGACTTTTTAAGTCTAATGAGAAATATTTACAATCTATTCTCTTTGAAGCCTGCTACCTGGAGGCTTCATCTACATGACAAAACCTTTGTCTGCAAAACTCCTTATCATAACCCAGACATTCCTTTCTATCAATAATCGCTCTTCCAACCAGTTGCCAGTCAGAAAATCTTTGAGTCCACCTATGACTTGAAAACCCTCCACTTCCAATTGTCCCCCATTTCTGGACCAAAGCAATGTACATCTTAAACGTATTGATTGATAACTTATTTCTCTATAAAATGTGTAAGAGCAATTTGTGACCAGACCACCTTGGACACATGTTCTCAGGACCTCCTGAGGACTGTGTCGCAGGCCTTTGGTTACTCATATTTGGCTCAGAATAAATCTCCTCAGAGATTTTACAGATGTGGAGTTTTTTCATCAACAGTTCACTGGATGCATAAAGAAATGCAACCTATTAGTAAAAAAAAAAAAAGCAAAACCTTGAAGCCCTTGGTTGTTATCTGTGAAAGCTGAAATGAAACTAAAAGAGAGTATTGAGTCAGACCTTTATTCTAGCACAAGCACAGATTTCAGTGAGCCTGAGTTTCAGCCACTAGCCTTTAAGCTGATGCCCAAGGTAAAAATTAAGCATGGACAACAGACAGTACCTCTAAGACCTGTGGTTACTAAGAAAGTAGTCAAGGTGGGGGAAGGGAAAAACCGAGTAATGATTGGAACCAATGGGTATAGTGTAAAAAAAATTGTTTCATTTTGTAGATCTGTATCATCAAATTTCTGAGAAGCCTTTACTAAAATGGATTGTGAGAGTGTAACTGCCCAGTGGGTTTTTCTTGCCTGCTGCCCAGAGTGAGCAAATGTATCGAGACAGGGAAATGCCAATAGAGAAAGAGTTTAACTCATGCAGAGCTGGCTGAACAGGAGACTGGAGTGTTATTATTACTCAAATCAGTCTCCTTGAAAGTTCAGAGACTGAGTTTATTTTAAGAATAACTTGGGGGATAGGGGAGAGTAAGTGGGGAGTGCTGATTTGTTGGTTCAGAGATAAAGTCATAGGGAATCAAAGCTGTTTTCTTGTGCTGAGTCAGATTCTGGATTGTGGCCACAAGACAGATGAGCCAGTTTATCGATCTGAATTGTGCTAGCTGATCTAATGAGGACAGGATCTGAAAAGTATCTCAAGCACTGATCTCAGGTTTTACAATAGTGATGTTATCTCCAGGAGCAATTTTGGGAGGTTCCTCATCTTGCAATCAGAAGCTGCATGACTTCTCAACCATAATTTCTAATTGTGTAGCTAATTTGTTAGCCCTGCAAAGCAGTCTAGTCCCCAGTCAGGGAGTTTGTTTTGGAAAAGAAGCTGTTATCATCTTTGTTTCAAAGTTAAACTATAGACTCAGTTTTCCAAAAGTTGGTTCAGCCTATGCCCAGCCCAGGAATGGACAAGGACAGCTTAGAGATAAGAAGCAAGATGGAGTCAGTTAGGTCAAATCTCTTTCACTGTCATAATTTTCTCAGTTATAATTTTTTTAAAGGTAGTTTCACTGGAGACCTAAAGCTTTTTTGCACAAGAAGGGATAAAATGGTCTGGGGGTGGAGAAGAGAAGTTCCTAGGACTAGAATATAAAAATGTAAGGGTTGATATAATTATAAAAGTTGGAATGCTTTAACAGGTTTTATATGAAGAAGTTGTGTCTTCTCTACCTAAATATTTTATGAAACTGGATATTATATCTGAGTGGGGAACACTTTTCCTACCTCATATCATAAAACAAAAACCAATTGATAAAGTTCTAATGGAGGTTACAGATAGGAAAGTAAGAGTTGATAAAATGAAAAGTTTATAGGAGAGTTTGTACATTTGAACATGATTTATGTGAAGTGGTAGTGTCTCTTTTACTTGATTGTATAAAGGGCATGGACATTGTATCTGAAAGGGAAATCTCCTACCTAGTTGTGTAAAATAGAAGAAATATAAATCTGCCTATTTAGCAATATTAATTGGACACCATGTTAAACAGAAACTGGCAAGATTTTCTGAGCCCACAGACTGTAGAATAGAAGCTGGAGTTCTGGTAGGAATAAATTCTCCATTTAATAGCCCTCTGTGCAGTGAGAGAAAAGAAAAATAGCTCAGAGCAATCTGAACTATGTGAGGTATGCAGAACCAAGAGAAAATGAGTACGGGATTTTAGTCATCTCCCTCTGCTCACACTTGTGCCTGGGGAAAATTTTTAAAAGTCATTTTGTTTCTGAATAGCTGTCTCACCCATTACTTTTATGTTCCTGGAAATCGTGATAAAAAGAACAATGTAAAGCTGATCAATAGCTTATATAATTTTAATGTAAATTCTGGGGAAACAACTCAGAAACTGACTCTTCTTTTCTTTAAAAATCCACCTGTAACTACTGTTAATTGAAGTTGTCTTGCTATATTCAAGACAATATGAATTCATGCTTTCAGGTTGCAATTCTCAATTTTGGCCCCAATAAAATCTCTACTTTTGTTAATTTTGCCCCAGCTTCTTCCATTTCGGTAAACAAGTGTTTGCTGAGGTAGGGCTTATAGCAAAAGCCAGTGAGTGCCTCTCTGTGATGATTCCTGGAAGTTTGGATTAAAATCTTTTTACTTGTGGGACATTTAGTGCTTTACTATGGGACATTAACTGAAACTACCCTTATGACTGAAATGAAGCTGCCCTTTATTTTATTAACCCCAAATACCCAAACTATCTTGGATGATGACAGAGAAATACTCTAACATTACAGCAGTGCCCAGAAGAGTTTCATAATAAAACTGAAATGCTTTATACAGAATCATGCTACCTGGGGAATCCAAAAAGAAGATACTCTTGAGCAGCGAACCTATTTTTCCCTAGAACTGACTAAGAAACTGTATGAAGAGCTGCTGGATTCTATCAACACTTTGGCACTGCCCTATAAGCAACCCTTTTCTGACTAACAAAGAGTTCCTTGGGATGTAAATGACAATTCTGAGGTGAACAGATGACATCCTATTTGGAAGGATGCCACTCTGATTAAAGAAGGTAATGCCCATGGAGCCTTGCTCACTGCTAGCACGGCAGTCTGAAATCCACCTGCCGGGCAGCACCCTGGCAGGGGGAGGGGAGTCCACAATTGCTGAGGCTTGAGTAGGTAAACAAAGTGGCCCCGAAAGCTCAAACTGGGCGGAGCCCACCGCAGCTCTACAAGGCCTGCAGCCTCTGTAGACCCCACTTCTGGGGACAGGGCATAGTGGAACAAAAGGCAGCAGAAACTTCTGCAGACTTAAACATCGCTGTCTAACAAAACTCTTAAGACAGCTGTGATTCTCCCAGCACAGTGTTTCAGCTCTGAGAACAGACAGACTGCCTCCTCAAGTGGATCTCTGACCGCCATGTAGCCTAACTAGGAGACACCTCCCAGTAGGGGCTGACTGACACCTCATACAGGCAGGTGCCCCTCTGGGACAAAGCATCCAGAGGAAGGATCAGGTAGCAATATTTGCTGTTCTGCAGGCTCCACTGGTGATACCCAGGCAAACAGCATCTGGAGTGGACCTCCAGCAAACTCCAACAGACCTGCAGCTGAGGGACCTGATTGTTAAAAGGAAAACTAACAAACAGAAAGGAATAGCATCAGCATCAACAAAAAGGACATCCACACCAAAACCCCATCTATAGGTCACCATCATCAAAAGACCAAAGGTAGATAAAACCACAAAGATGGAGAGAAACCAGAGCAGAAAAGCTGAAAATTCCAGAAACTAGAGCGCCTTTTCTCCTCCAAAGGATTGTAGCTCCTCGCCAGCAAAGGAACAAAGCTGGATGGAAAATGACTTTGATGAGTGTAGGGAAAAAATAGGTTAGCCTGTTGCTGTGTTGTTATAGATAGA
>NC_045445.1:60953017-61191834 GCF_002776525.5 Piliocolobus tephrosceles | reverse complement strand
CCTAGCGAGAAGCACCCACAGGTGTGGAGGGGCAGGCCACCCCTTCAGATGAGCAGACAGAAGTGGGCTTCAGAAGGTCAATAATAACAAACTTCTCCGAGCTAAAGGAGGATGTTCGAACCAGTTGCAATGAAGCTAAAAACCTTGAAAAAAGATAACAAGAATGGCTAACTAGAATAAACAGTGTAGAGAAGACCTTAAATGACCCGATGGTGCTGAAAACCATGGCATGAGAACTACGTGACGCATGCACAAGCTTCAATAGCCGATTTGATCAAATGGAAGAAAGGGTATCAGTGATTGAACATCAAGTTAATGAAATAAAGTGAGAAGAAAAGTTTAGAGAAAAAAGAGTAAAAAGAAACAAACAAAGCCTCCAAGAAATATGGGACTATGTGAAAAGACCAAATGTACATTTGATTGGTGTACTTAAAAGTGACGGGGAGAATGGAACTAAGTTGGAAAACACTCCTCAGGATATTATCCAGGAGAACTTCCCCAACCTAGAAGGGCAGGCCAACATTCAAATTCAGGAAATACAGAGAACACCACAAAGGCTCCTTGCAAAGAGCAACCCCAAGACAAATAATTGTCAGATTCACTAAGGTTGAAATGAAGGAAAAAATGTTAAGGGCAGCCAGAGAGAAAGGTCAGGTTACCCACAAAGGGAAGTCCATCAGACTAAAAGCAGATTTTGTGGCAGAAACTCTACAAGCCAGAAGAGAGTGAGGGCCAATATTCAGCATTCTCAAAGAGAAGATTTTTAAATCCAGAATTTCATATCCAGTCAAATTAAGCTTCATAAGTGAAGGAGAAATAAAATCCTTTACAGACAAGCAAATGCTGAGAGATTTTTGTCACCGCTAGGTGTGCTTTACAAGAGATTCTGAAGGAAGCACTAAACATGGAAAGGAAAAATCAGTACCAGCCACTGCAAAAACATGCCAAATTGTAAAGACCATCAATGCTAGGAAGAAACTCCATCAACTAGCGGGCAAAATAACCAGCTAACATCATAATAACAGGATCAAATCCACACACAACAACATTAACCCTAACTATAAGTGGGCCAAATGTCCCAATTAAAAGACACAGACTGGCAAATTGGATAAAAAGTCAAGACCCATCACTGTGCTGTGTTCAGGAGACTCATCTCATGTGCAGAGACACACAAAGGCTCAAAATAAACGGATGGAGGAAGATCAACCAAGCAAATGGAAAGCATAAAAAAAAACAGGGGTTGCAATCCTAATCTCTGATAAAACAGACTTTAAACCAACAAAGATCTAAAGGAACAAAGAAGGCTCTTACATAATGATAAAGGGATCAATTCAACAAGAAGAGCTAACTATCCTAAATATAAATGCACCTAATACAGGAGCACCCAGATTCATAAGGCAAGTCTTTGGAGACCTACAAAGAGACTTAGACTCCCACACAATAATAATGGGAGATTTTAACACCCCTCTGTTAATATTAGACAGATCAATGAGACAGAAGGTGAACAAAGATATCCAGGATTTCAACTCAGCTCTGCACCAAGCAGACCTAATAGACATCTACAGAACTCTTCACCCCAAATCAACGGAATATACATTCTTCTCAGCACCACACCACACTTATTCGAAAATTGACCACATGGTTGGAAGTAAAGCACTCCTCAGCAAACGTAAAAGAACAGAAATCACAACAAACTGTCTCTCAGACCACAGTGCAATCAAATTAGAACTCAGGATTAAGAAACTGACTCAAAATCACACAACTACATGGAAACTGAACAACTTGCTCCTGAATAACTACTGGGTAAATAATGAAATGAAGACAGAAATAAAGATGTTATTTGAAACTAATGAGAGCAAAGACACAACATACTAGAATCTCTGGGACACATTTAAAGCAGTGTGTAGAGGGAAATTTATAGCACTAAATGCCCACAAGAGAAAGGAGGAAAAATCTAAAATTAGCACCCTAACGTCACAATTAAAAGAACTAGGGAAGCAAGGTCAAACACATTCGAAAACTAGCAGAAGGCAAGAAATAAGATCAGAGCAGAACTGAAGGAGATAGAGACACAAAAAACCCTTCAAAAAAAAAAAAAAAAAAAAATCAATGAACCCAGGAGCTGTTTTTTTGAAAACATCAACAAAATTGATAGACTGCTAGCAAGACTAATAAAGAAGACAAGAGAGAAGAATCAAACAGATGCAATAAAAAGTGATAAAGGGGATATCACCATCAACCCTACAGAAATACAAACTACCATCAGAAAATACTATAAACACCTCTATGCAAATAAACTAGAAAATCTAGAAGAAATGGATAAATTCCTGGACACATATACTCTCCCAAGACTAAACCAGGAAAATGTTGAATCTCTGAATAGACCAACAGTAAGTTCTGAAATTGAGGCAATAATTAATAGCTTACAAAGCAAAAAAAGTCCAGGAACAGATGGATTCACAGCTGAATTCTATCAGAGGTACAAAGAGGAGCTGGTAAGATTCCTTCTGAAACTATTCCAATCAATACAAAAAGAGGCAATCCTCCCTAACTCATTTATGAGGCCAGCATCATCCTGATACCAAAGCCTGGCAGAGACACAACAAAAAAAGATAATTTTAGACCAATATCCCTGATGAACATCAACGAGAAAATTTTCAGTAAGATATTGGCAGTAAGATATTGGCAAAGCGAATCCAGTAGCAAATCAAAAAGTTTATCCACCATGATCAAGTCGGCTTCATCCCTGGGATGCAAGGCTGATTCAACATATGCAAATCAATAAATGTAATCCATCACATAAACAGAATCAAAGACAAAAAACATATAATTATCTCAACAGATGCAGAAAAGGCCTTGAACAAAATTCAACAGCCCTTCATGCTAAAAACTCTCAATAAACTAGGTATTGATGGAATGTATCTCAAAATAATAAGAGCTATTTATGACAAACCCACAGCCAATATCATACTGAATGGTCAAAAACTGGAAGCATTCCCTTTGAAAACTGGCACAAGACAGGGATGCCCTCTCTCACCACTCCTATTCAACATAGTATTGGAAGTTCTGGCCAGGGCAATAAGGCAAGAGAAAGAAATAAAGGGCATTCAATTAGGAAAAGAGGAAGTCAAATTGTCCATGTTTGCAGATGACATGATTGTATATTTAGAAAACCTCATCGTCTCAGCCCAAAATCTCCTTAAACTGATAAGCAACTTCAGCAAAGTCTCAGGATACAAAATCAATGTGCAAAAATCACAAGCATTCCTATACACCAGTAACACACAGACAGGCAAATCAGGAGTGAACTCCCATTCACAATTGCTTCAAAGAAAATAAAATACCTAGGAATCCAACTTACAAGGGATGTGAAGGACCTCTTCAAGGAGAACTACAAACCACTGCTCAACGAAATAAAAGAGGACACAAATGGAAGAGCATTCCATGCTCATGGATAGGAAGAATCAATATCATGAAAATGGCCATACTGCCCAAGTAATTTATAGATTCAGTGCCATCACCATCAAGCTACCAATGACTTTCTTCACAGAATTGGAAAAAACTACTTTAAAGTTCATATGGAACCAAAAAAGAGCCCGCATTGCCAAGATAATCCTAAACAAAAAGAATAAAGCTGGAGGCATCATGCTACCTGACTTCAAACTATACTACAAGGCTACAGTAACCAAAACAGCATGGCACTGGTACCAAAACAGAGAAATAGAACAATAGAACGGAACAGAGACCTCAGAAATGGCACGACGCTATCTACAACCATCTGATCTTTGACAAACATGACAAAAACAAGCAATGGGGAAAGAATTCCCCATTTAATAACTGGTGCTTGGAAAACTGGCTAGCCATATGTAGAAAGCTGAAACTGAATCCCTTCCCTATACCTTATACAAAAATTAATTCAAGATGGATTAAAGATTTAAATGTTAGACCTAAAACCATAAAAACCCTAGAAGAAAACCTAGGCAATACCATTCAGGACATAGGCATGGGCAAGGACTTCATGTCTAAAACACCAAAAGCAATGGCAATAAAAGCCAAAATAGACAAATGGGATCTAATTAAACTAAAGAGCTTCTGTACAGCAAAAGAAACTACCATCAGAGTGAACAGGCAACCTACAGAATGGGAGAAAATTTTTGCAGTCTACTCATCTGACAAACGGCTAATATCCAGAACCTACAAAGAACTCAAACAAATGTATAAGAAAAAAACAACCCCATCAAAAAGTGGGCAAAGGATATGAATAGACAGTTCTCAAAAGAAGACATTTATGCAGCCAAGAGACACATGAAAAAATGCTCATCATCACTGGTCATCAGAGAAATGTAAATCAAAACCACGATGAGATACCATCTCAAACTAGTTAAAATGGCAATCACTAAAAAGTCAGAAAACAACAGGTGCTGGAGAGGATGTGGAGAAATAGGAAATATTTTACACTGTTGGTGGGAGTGTAAACTAGTTCAACCATTGTGGAAGACACTGTGGCAATTCCTCAAGGATCTAGAACTAGAAATACCATTTGACGCAGTGATCCCATTACTTGGTATATACCCAAAGGATTATAAATCATGCTACTATAAAGACACATACACATGTATGTTTATTGCAGCGCTATTCACAATAGCAAAAACTTGGAACCAACCCAAATGTCTATGAATGACAGACTGGATTAAGAAAATGTGGCATGTATACACCATGGAATACTATGCAGCCATAAAAAATGATGAGTTCATGTCCTTTGCAGGGACATGGATAAAGCTGGAAACCGTCATTCTGAGCAAACTATCTCAAGGACAGAAAACCAGACACTGCATGTTCTCACTCATAGGTGGAAATTGAACAATGAGAACACTTGGACACAGGGTAGGAAACATCACACATGGGGGCCTCTCATGGGGTGGGGGACAGGGGGAGAGATAGCACTGAGAGAAATACCTAATGTAAATGATGAGTTAATGGGTGCAGCAAACCAACATGGCACATGTATATACATGTAACAAACCTGCATGTTGTGTACATGTAGCCCAGAACTTAAAGTATAACAGAAAAAGATATTCTAATGCTCTAACTCAAGTCAAATATGATAGACTGATATATAGATTATTGTTACAGAAAATGCACCAATAAAATGAGCAAGTTTAACAACAACAACAAAAGTAGCAACAACAACAAAATAACCCTGGTGGGATGAGCTGCATTCTGTAAAATTAAGAAATTAGTAAATAATAAAAGCCCCTGTGCTTGGGTTTTTATTGATTCATGGAATGTGGCCAGTGACTGGGCCACATGATCAGGCAGAAGGGCAATGAAAATCTGACTTATTAATGGGATGCCCATATGACCTTAGGGAAATTTGAGGAGTTCATTAAAGTACAACATGTCAATGCTCATCAGAAGAGCCCCTTTTCAGGTTCAGAAGGTAATTAGATTTGGCAAGGAGATATCCATCTGCCATGTGATCCCTTGAAGTGGCTGCCTGGGTCCATGAAATGAGTGGATATAGGCATACTGCAGCAATGAAGAGATGAACTTAATCTAGACATATTTCTCTTACACCCTATTGGGCACATAACAACAATAAAAACTCTTATGTATGCCAGCAAAGAGACAGAGACTGCCAACAGTTATGTGGTATATTCCCTGGTGGGAAGGCTGTAAAACTAGCTGGCAAGTGGTACTGAAGCTAGTAGACCTGAGGGAGCTACAAATGGGTCTTGACAGGAAGAAACAGGCTCTGGACTAGGCTATGATTATGCTGTGGAAGATGCAAATGCTTAGAGTGCTATAAGAAAACCAGAACAGAAGATATTGCATAGATGTGAAAGGGCAAGCATCATTACTTCAGGCTGAGAGACTCACCATACAGGCAATAATGTTCAACAGTGGGCAAAGAGATCTCCTTCTCAGAGTAATAGTTTGATAGAAAAGTGGAACACGCAATCAAAACATTTGCTGCCTAAAACCAGGGGAGATAAAAGAATAAAAGTATGACTCGTGAGTGTGAGCACAGAGTTTCATAAATGTGTGACCATACTCAACATTAGTGGGGTGAAGGGAAGGTTCCCACTGGTTAGATTCCTTCACATTTCTGTGGTTTTTGTGACCTCAAAAAAAATATTTCTCCTGTTTGATGCAGTGGTTCTGGGACCAGGGCAGTAACAATTGCTGAAGCAGAGACAATTTTTAAGAAAGAAACTATAACTATATATTGAAACTTTATGTCAGAATTTCAAAAGGCCAGATGGGGGTGGGTATTGCCTTCACCCCATCTGGCAAAATTGGAGTTAACAGTGAATGCAGCTACATTTTCTGCAGGTAAAAATAGCCATCTAAATGTGAATGGATTGAGGAGGAGGTACTTGCTAAACTAGTGCCTGCAGCGTAGATCAACACGACTGCTGATTCTAAAGTCTCATCCAGAGGTGGAAAAATCTGAGTATTAATGGAGAGATGGAATAGTAGCTGAGGGTAAAGGGATGAATAAATGAGTTTTGAATTGAGGAAAATCCTATATTACATTTAAACCTCAAAAGAAGCTTAAAGAAAGAGATTATATTGTCTCTTAGCTCAAGTATGCTAGATGCCTGAAAGGGTGAAGCTATGTTTGCTAAGACCACTGCTGTTTTTGTAACCTGCCAAGATTGAATGAATGTCTGTAAACATTAATGGCCTTACCCAGGAAGAGATTCATGCAATATAATGGACTGAACTAATGATTAATGATCATGTGGGATTCTAGAATTTGCCAGTGTCCTCTGAGTTGTATGTCCTTTTGATATAAGGGATTTGAATTTGAAGACCGGGGCAGTCTGTGATATTGTAAAATACATATTTAGTCTTCAATCTTATTTCCACCAATACAATTTCTAAAATCTTTACAAACTCCAAAATGATGTCTTTGTGTATGCTAATAAGTTGACTGATGACTGGCAGCCCCAAGGTAGCTTCAGGATAGGAACTGGTTATGGGAAACACTAAGGCAGGATTAGAGGGTTGACAGCATTCCCCAAATTCCAGGGAAAGGAGAAGGGCTGAAGACTACGATGATCACCAATAGCCAATGGTTTAATCAATCATGCCTATATAATAAAGCCTTCATAAAAACTCAAAAGGACAGGGTCTGGAGAGCTTCTGAATAGTTGAACACATGTAATTTTCTGAATGATGGTATGCCAGGAGAGCCATAAAAACTCCACACTCCTCCCATATGCTTAGCCTTATGAATCTTTTTATGTGTATCCTTTGCAATATTCTTTATAATAAAATGGTAAATATAAAAAAGAGAAATTGGAAAAATAAACAAAATGGGAACTCAGAAGATGAAAAGTACAATAATTGAATTAAAAATTCACTAAAAGGATTCAACAACAAGTTTGAACAGGCAGAAAAATGAATCAGCAAAATTGAAGATAAATCAATTTAAATGATCTAGTGTGAGGAATAGAGAGAAAAAATAAGGAAAGAAATGAACAAAAACTGAAGCAAATGTCGAACATCAAAAAGTGTATTAACATACACATTATAGGAATGCCAGAAGGAGAAGAGAAAGGGGAAGAGAAAATATTTAAATAAATAACTAATGGATGAAAAGTAAAATATGATAAAATATATGAATCTACACACCCAAGAAGCTAAATGAACTTCAAATAGGAAAAACTAAGAGACTCACATTGAAACACATTATAATCAAACTGTTGGAATCTAAGACAAAGAGACCTCTTGAAAGTGGCAAGATAGAAATGATTCATTCCACATAAATAAATCTTCAATTAGATTAACAACTGATTTCTTATTAGAATCCATAAAGACAAGCAAGAGGTGAGATGACATATTTAAAGTGCTAAAGACATAAAACTGGCAACAAAAATTCTATACTTGACAAAACTATTCTTCAAAAATAAAGGAGAATAAAAATACACCCAGATAAGCTAAAGCTTACACAGATTATTAATTGTAGAACTTCCTTGCAAGAAATACTAACGGGAGTACTCTAGGCTAAAATAAAAGAACACTAGACAATAACTTCAAGGTATATGAAGAAATAAAGAACACTGGTAAAAGTAAGTATATAGGTAAATATGAAAGGTGGTATTATACTTTGGGTTGGTGACTCCTTTATTTCTTCCACAATTTAAAGTCTAAATTAATAAAATTTTAATTATAAATCTGCTAAAAGAAACATATAAGAATAAGATCTGTGACTATGAAAATATAAAAGAAGAACGAAGGAGACGTATAGGAGCCATTTTTATACCACTGAAATTAAGTTGGTATTATTCAAACTAAGTTGTCTTAAGTTTAATATGCTAATTGTATTCTCCATGGTAACCAATTAAAAAAAGTAAAATGTATAAAGAAAAGAAAGAAGAAAATCAAAATGGTGAACCATTAAAATTTTAAAAGGTAAAAATAAAGCAGTAATGGAAGAGTAGAACGCATATAAGACATGCAGAAAACAAATATCTAGATGGCAAAGTCCCTTCAAATCAAAAATCACTTTAAATATTAACAGATTAAACTCTCTGATTGAAAGGCAGATATTGGCATAATGCATGGAGAAACATGATTTATTTATGTGCTGGCTATAAGTGACCCAGTTTAGTTACAAATACACAAAGAGGTTGAAATTAAAAGAATGGAAAAAGATTTTTCATGAAAATAGTAATCAAAGTTAGCTAGGGTGGCTATATTATTGCAGAGAAAACAGAATTAAAGTTAAAAAAAGTTACAAAAGACAAAGAGGATATACACTGGTAAAAGGTAAAATGTGGCAAGAAGATATAGCAATTATAGACATATATGCACCTAACAACAGACTTCAGTGCTCCATGTTCAATAATGGATAGAACAACCAGACAGAAATTTATTAAGGAAATAGAAGACTTGACTAATACTATAAAACTATTAGACTTTAAAGATGTATGCTGAATATTCCACCCCAAACGACTATACATTCTTCTCAAATGCACGTAGAAAATCTGTAGAACAGATCACATTTTAGGCCACAAAACAATTTTTAATACATTTTAAAATATTGCCTTCATATAAAATATTTTGAGTACAATGGAATACAATTAGAAATCAATACCTAAAGAAAATCTAAAACCTTCACAATTATGTAGAAATTAAACCAAAACCTTTCAAACAATTAAAGCATTAAAGAATAAATCGTAAAGGTAATTGGAAAATATGTTAAGAAATATGCAAAACAATCTATCAAAACTTTTAAGATGCAGTCAAAGCACTGCTGAGAAATGTATAGCTGCAAATGCTTATATTAAAAAAAATTAAAATCTCCATTCAGCAACATAACTGTATGCCTAAAGACTATAAAAAGAAAAGCAAACTAAACCAAACATTAGCAGAGGAAGGAAATAATAAATATCAGCAGGGAGGTAAATGTAATAGACAATAGAAAAGCAACAGAGAAAATTAACGAAGTAAAGTTTTTGAAAAGATTAAAAAATGTGACAAACCTTTAGCTAGATTGACTAAGAAAAAGAAGACAAATTAATACAATAAAAAGTAAAACAGATAACATTATTATCAACATCATAAAAATAAAAGGATTAAAAAATATTACGAGCATTTACATATCAGAAAATTGACTAACCTAGATGATATAAGCTCACTTTTAGAAAGATAAACTACCAAAACTGACACAAGAAATAGGAAATATGAAGAGAATGGTAAAAAGTAAACATATTAAATTGTTAGTCAAAAACCTCTAAACATATAAAATTCCAAGATAGATCAGATGGCTTCATTGGTAAATTCTACCAGACATTTAAGAAACAATTGTCACTAATTCTTTCGAAACTTTTCAAAAAAATGGAAGAGAAGGAAATAGTTTCAAACTCATTCTGTGAGACTAACATTAGCCCATCCCAAAGCCATATAAAGACAATACAACAAAACTACAGGCTAGTTTCTTTTTGAGTATAAATTTAAAAATCCTAAGCATAATATTAGAAAACCTAATTCAATGGCATATTACAAGGATTATACATAATATCTAAGTGGTATTTATCTCAAAAATCCTAGAGTGATTAAATATATGAAATTCAATCAGTGTAATATAATACACTAATAGACCAAAGAAAGCCACATTATCTCAACTGATACAGAATATAGATTGAATAAAATACAATATCCTTTCAGGATAAAAATATTCAAAAACTAAGAATAGAACAAAATGTTTTCAAGATTAAATAAATACCATATATGAAATACCCGTAGCAAATATTGTACTCATTTGTGAATTACTAAAGGCTCTTCTGAGGATTCCTGCTTTAGTCATTTTTATTCATCATTGTCCTGGAAGCCCTAACTAGGGGAATTATGCAAGAAAAAAACCTAAAAGCACCTAAATTGGAAACCAGATGGAAAATTATCTGTTTTTGCCGGGGACCTAATATTATATGTAGAAAACCCTAAATACTACACAACTGTCAGAGATAATAGACAAATGTATCAAAGTTTGAGAATACATAATTACCATTCAAAGATCAGTTGTATTTGTATACACTAACATTTAAAAAATTATTCTATTTACAATAGCATTAAAAATAATAAAATTCTTATGAAAAAACTTAGGCAAGAAGGTAAAAGACATACATCAAAAAACTACAAAACATTACTGAGGCCGGGCGCGGTGGCTCAAGTCTGTAATCCCAGCACTTTGGGAGGCCAAGGTGGGCAGATCACGAGGTCAGGAGATCAAGACCATCCTGGCTAACACGGTGAAACCCCGTCTCTACTAAAAATACAAAAAATTAGCCGGGCGTGGTGGCAGGCGCCTGTAGTCCCAGCTACTCGGGAGGCTGAGGCAGGAGAATGGCGTGAAGCTGGGAGGCGGAGCTTGCAGTGAGCCGAGATTGTGCCACTGCACTCCAGTCTGGGCCACAGAGCGAGACTCCGTCTCAAAAAAAAAAAAAAAAAAAAAAAAAAATTACTGAAAGAAATTAGAAACTTTGATGGTTAATACTGAGTGGCAACTTGACTGGATTGAAGGATGCAAAGTATTGGTCCTGGGTGTGTCTGTGAGGGTGTTGCCAAGTGAGATTAACATTTGAGTCAGTGGACTGAAAAAGACAGACTCACCCTCAATATGTGTGGGCACAATCTAATCAGTTGCCAGTGCAACCAGAATAAAAACAGGCAGAGGAATGTGAAAAGATGAGTCTGGTTTAGTCTTCTGTCCTATATCTTTCTTTGGTGGTGGATGCTCCCTGCCCTCGAACATCAGACTCTAAGTTCTTCAGCTTTGGGACTTGAACTAGCTTCCTTGCTCCGCGGCTTGCAGATGGCCTATTGTGGGACCTCACTTTGTTATTGTGTGAGTCAATACTCCTTAATAAACTCCTCTTTATATATACATCTACCCTATTAGTTTTGTCCCTCTAGAGAACCCTGACTAATAAAGATTTTGGTACCAGAAGTGCTTCTGAAGGAATAGAATATTAAGATGGAGTTCTTTTGTTGGTTTTGGGGTTTCTGGAGTTGGCTGCCTAATATGGATTAGGCCTCAAAATGCTAAGGACTCTACTTCTAATAGTATGGAGAACACTGATAGTCCTTACCTTACCTTACCTTACTATTTGGAGAGTTATGCAAAATGAACACATTTGATACTTCTGATTTACTGCTCATGAGAGGCAAGGAGGTTAGTTACTCTACATACCTTTGACCATATGTGGAGAACCAAGGATATAATAAAGTTGGTTGGTTGCTTCTAAGTTCACTGGAAAAGGGTGAAAGAAAATGATGAACTCAAGGATTCCAATTCCCGGCTTCAGAAGCAGATACAGAACTTTAAACCTTCTAAGACTGCTCTGAGTGAGAGTACTATCTCTTGTAGCAAAAGAGCTAAAATTGTGGAAAATCAGACACAAGCTCTTATCATGTAAGTGGCTGACCTGCAACAAAAGGTGCATGCACAGCCTTGCCAGGTGTCTACTGTTAAAGTGAAGGCATTGATTGGAAAAGAATGGGACCCTGCAACTTAGAATGGGAATGTGTGAGAGGACCCTGATGAAGCGGGGGACACTGACGTTGTAAACTCTGATGAGCCTTTTTTGCCAGAAAACAAAAAACAGCTTCCCTATCCCCAGTAGTAGCAACATCCCTTCCCCGACCCATGCTGCCATCAGCCTTTCCACTTTTGTCTGAGGAGATAAACCCTGCACTGCCTGAGGCAACAGTTATGGCCTCCCCTGAGGCAGTTGCCAGCAAGACAATGCTGATTCTCCTCAGGAGCCACCCCCAACACCCGTTTGCATCTAGTCCTATAACTAAAGTCCTGACAGGGCCCTAGAGGTGAGGTTCTGAGTGTGAAACACCCAAGGAGGCACACTATACTCCAAAAGAACTGATTGAATTTTCTAATTTTTATAAGCAGAAATCTGGAGAACAGGCATGGGAATGGATATTAAAGGTGTGGGATAATGGTGGAAGGAACATGGAGTTGGATCAGGCTGAATTTATTGATTTGGGCCCACTAAACAGGGACTTTGCATTTAATGCTGCAGTTTGGGGAATTAAAAAAGGTTCTAATAGTTTATTTGCTTGGTTAGCTAAAATATGGATTAAAAGATGGCACACTGTGAATGAGTTGGAAATGCCTGATCTTTCTTGATTCAATGTAGAGAAAGGGATCCAAAGGCTTGGTGAGATTTGGATGCAGGAGTGGATTAGCCACTTTAGACCTACTCATCCCTGTTCGGAAGGTTCAGAAGATATATCCTTGACCAATGTTTTGTTAAATAGATTTGTGAGGACAGTACCTGCATCCTTGAAGGGCTCTGTCATTGCTTTTCTCTGTATGCCAGACCTTACAGTAGGAACCACAGTCACTCAACTACAAAATTTAAATGCAATGGGAATAATTGGATCCTGAGGTGGCAGGGGCCAAGTGGCAGCACTCAACCGTCAAAGGCAAGGTGGGCACAGGTACCATAATGTAAAGCAAAGGCAGAACAGCAATCAGAATAGTCTGACTCTTGTAGAGCTCTGATATTGGCTAATTAATCACGGTGTTCCTAGAAGTGAAATTCATAGGAAGCCTACTGCATTCTTACTTAATTTATATAAGCAGAAAACTTCCAGGCCAAGTGAGCAAAAGACAAATTTGAATTACAAAAACAGAGAATCATGGCCCCTCCATCAATTTCCAGACTTGGACCAGTTTACAGACCCAGAATCCCTTGAATGAAGGGGAAGCCAGGTCCCTTTGAGGAAGGACCCCACTACACTACCAACAATTTATGCTGTTAATTTTTCTTCCATCTTTTCCCAAGGAGACCTCCAGCCTTTTACCAGGGTAACTGTGCATTGGGGAAAGGGAAATAATCAGACCTTTCAAGGACTACTGGACACAGTCTCTGACCTGACATTGATTCCCGGGGACCCAAATGTCAATGTTGTCCTCCAGTAAAAGTAGGGGCTTATGGAGGTCAGGTCATTAATGGAGATTTAGCTGAGGTCTGACTTACAATGGGTCCAATGGGTTCCCGGACTCATCCTGTTGTCATTTTCCCAGTGCCAAAATGCATAATTGGCATAGATATACTGAGCAGCTGGCAGAATCATCACATTGGGTCCGTGACTGGTAGGGTGAGAACTATTATGGTGGGAAAAGCCAAATGGAAGCCATTAGAGCTGCCTCTACCTAGAAAAATAGTAAATCAAAAACAATATTGCATCCCTGGAGGAATTGCAGAGATTACCACCACCATCAAGAACTTGAAAGACTCAGGGTGGTGATTCCCACCACATCCCTGTTCAACTCTCTTATTTGGCCTATGCAGAAAACAGGTGGGGCTTGCAGAATGACAGTGAATAATCATAAGCTTAACCAAGTGGTGACTCAAATTGCAGCCGCTGTGCCAGATGTGGTTTCATTGCTTGAGCAAATTAACACATCTCCCCAGTACCTGGAATGCAGCCATGGACTTGGCAAATGCCTTTTTCTCCATCACTGTCCTTGAAGTCCACCAGAAGCAATTTGCCTTCAGCTGACAAGACCAGTAACATAACTTTACTGTCCTGCCTGAGGGGTATATCAACTCTCTGGCTTTGTGTCATAATTTTGTTCGAAGAGTTCTTGATTGCTTTTCCCTTCCACAAGATATCACATTGATCCATTATATTGATGACATTATGCTGACGAGATCCAGTGAGCAAAAAGTAGCAAACACATTGGACTTATTGATGAGACATTTGTGTGCAAGAGGAGGGGAAATAAATCTGACTAAAATTCAGGGACCTTCTACCTCTGTAACATTTCTAGGGGTTAAGTGGTGTGGGGTCTGTCAAGATATTCCTTCTAAGTTGAAGGATGAGTTGCTGCATTTGGCCCCTCCTACAACCAAGAAAGAGGCACAATGCCTAGTGGGCCTATTTAGATTTTGGAGACAACACATTCCTCTTCTGGGAGTGTTACTCTGGCTCATTTATCGAGTAACCCAAAAAGCTGCCAGTTTTCAATGCGGTCCAGAGCAGGAGAAGGCTCTGCAACAGGTTCAGGCTGCTGTGTAAGCTGCTCTGCCACTTGGGCCATAAGACCCAGCAGATCCAATAGTGCTTGAGGTGTCAGTGACAGATAGAGGTGCTGTTTGGAGCCTCTGGCAGGCCCCCATAGGTGAATCACAGCAGAGGCTTCTAGGATTTTGGAGCAAGATCCTGCCGTCTTCTGCAGATAACTACTCTCCTTTTGAGAGACAGCTGTTGGCCTGCTACTGGGATTTGTTGGAAATTGAACGTTTGGATACGGGTCATCAAGATACCATGAGACCTGAAGTGCCTATCATAAACTGCGTGCTTTCTGACCTATCTGTCATAAAGTGGGGCGTGCACAGCAGCATTCCATCATCAAATGAAAGTGGTAGATATGTGATCAGGCTCGAGCAGGTCCTGAGAGCACAAGTAGGTTACATGAGGAAGTGGCTCAAATGCTCATGGTCCCCACTCCTGTCCCCCTGCCTTCTCTCCCTCAGCCTGCATCGATTGCCTCATGTGGATTTCCCTATGATCAGTTGACAGAAGAAGAGAAGACAAAGGTCTGGTTTACAGATGGTTCTGCACGATATGCAGGCGCTACTTGAAAGTGGACAGCTGCAGCACTATAGTCCCTTTCTCAGACCTCTTTGAAGTGGCAGAGGGAAATCTTCCCAGAGGTCAGAACCTTGAGCAATGCACCTCACTATGTACTTTTCTTGGAACAAGAAATAGCCAAATGCGTGATTATATACTGATTAATGGGCTGTAGCCAATGGTTTGGCCGGATGGTCAGTGACTTGGAATAAGCATGATTGGAAAATTGCCGACAAAATAATTTTGGGAAGAGGTATGTGAATGGACCTCTGCAAGTGGTAAAAAACTGTGAAGATATTTATATCTCAAGTAAGTGCTCACCAAAGGGTGACCTCAGCAGGGGAGGATTTTAATAATCAAGTGGATAGGATGACTCATTCTGTGGATACCACTCAGCCTCTTTCCCCAGCCACTCCTGTCATCGCCCAATGGTCCCATGAACAAGGTGGCCATGGTGGCAGGAATGGAGGTTATGCATGGATTCAGCAACATGGACTTCCACTTACCAAGGTGACCTGGCTATGGCCACTGCTGAGTGCCCAATTTGCCAGCAGCAGAGACCAACACTGTTCCCTCAATATGGCACCATCACTTGGTGACAGGTTGATTATATTGGACCTCTTCAATCATGGAAGGGGCAGAGGTTTGTCCTCACTAGAATAGACACTTCCTCCAGATATGGGTTTGCCTATCTGTACACAATGCTTTTGCCAAGACTACATCCATGGACTCACGAATGTCTTATCTACCATCATGGTATTCCACATAGCACTGCCTCTGATCAAAACATTCACCTTGCAGCAAGTGTGGCAGTGGGGTCATGCTCATGGAATTCACTGGTTTTACCATGTTCCACATCATCCTTAAGCAGTTAGATTAATAGGATGGTGGAATGGTCTTTTGAAGTCACAATTACAATGCCAAATAGGTGACAATACTCTGCACGGCTGGGGAAAATTTCTCCAGGAGGCTGTGTGTGCTCTGAATCAGCCTCCAATATATGGTACTGTTTCTCCCATAGCCAGAATTCATGGGTCCAGGAATCAAGGGGTGGAAGTGGAAGTGGCACCATTTGTCATCACCTCTAGTGACCCACTAGCAAAATGTTTGCTTCCTGTTTCTTCAACACCATGTTCTGCTGGACTTGAGGTTGTAGTTCTGAGGAAGGAATGCTGCTACCAGGAGATACAACAACAATTTCATTAAACTGTAAGTTAAGATTGCAACCTGGCCACTTTGGGATCCTCCTGCCTCTACGTCAACAGGCTAAGAAGAGAATTACAGTGTTGTCTGGGATGACTGACCGGGGCTATCAAGTTAAAATCAGTCTGCTACTCCACAATGGAGGTAAGGAAGAGTATGTGTGGAATACCACAAAATTTTTAGGGTATCTCTTAGTATTACCATGCCCTGTGATTAAGGTCAATGGGAAACTACAACAGTCCAATCCAGGCAGGACTACAAATGGCCCAGACCTTTCAGGAATGAAGGTTTTGGTCATTGCACCAATTAAAAAAAAGAAAACACAACCTGCTAAAGTGCATGCTGAAGGTAAACGGAATACAGAATGGGTAGTAGAGAAAAGCAGTCATCAAAATCAGCTATGACCACGTGATCAGTTGCAGAATTAAGCACTGTAATTGTCATGAGTATTTTATTCTTATTTTGTTAATAACATGTTTTTGCACGTATACACTGCACTAAGTAAATATCTCCAATTTATTTCCTTTTTATTTTATCATGTGACGTAAGATTTATTGACTTCATATCAACATTTAAGTGCTATTAACTTTATGTAATAGCATTTGCATTAGGGATTGGTGCATTTCCCATTGTACAAAAGACAGTTGTATTAGGTTACGTGTAATTATGACCTTATTATTGTCTCTACTTAAGATTATGTATGATTTCAGGAGATGTGTATGAGTTCAAGTTAACAAGGGGGGGACTTGTGATGGTTAATACTGAGGGTCCACTTGATTGGATTGAAGGATGCAAAGTATTGCTTCTGAGTGTGTCTGTGAGGGTGTTACCACAGGAGATTAACATTTGACTAACTGGATTGGGAAAGGCAGATCCACCCTCAATATCGGTGGACACAATCTAATCAGCTGCCATTGTGGTCAGAATAAAAGCAGGAAAAAGAAAATGAAAAGACTAGATTGCTTTAGTCTTCTGGCCTACATCTTTTGACCATGCTGGAAGTTTCCTGCTCTTGATCATCAGACTCCAAGTTCTTCGCCTTTGGGAATCGGACTAGCTTCCTTGCTCCTCAGCTTACAGACATCTTATTGTGGAACCTCACTTTGTGATTGTGTGAATCCATACTCCTTAATAAACTCTCCTTTATACATCTATCCTATTAGGATATATACATCTATCCTATTAGGTCTGTCCCTCTAGAGAACTCTAAAAGAGAGATACACAAAAAGTAAATGAAAAGACATCTCTGTTGTTAAGAGGACAATAGTCACCAAAGCAACATACAGGTTCAATGTAATTAGATTTTTTTTAAATATATAAATTTTATAGAGATGTCGTCTCACTATGTTGCCCAGGCTGTCCCGAACTCCTGGGCTCAAGCAATCTTCCTGCCTTCACCTCCCAAAGTGCTAAGATTACAAACATGAGCCACAATGCTCAGCCCAGAATGTTTTTTAATGGCCTTTTTAAAAAATACATGATTTTAAAAATAGAATTACCTATTCTAAAATTCACACGGATTTTCACAATACCCTGAATAGCAAAAAGTAATCTCAAAAAGAAAACCAAGAAACAAAGTGGAGGACTCACATGTCCTGATTTCAAAACTTACTATACTACACAAAACATAGTATGGTTCTCACATAGGGATTATATGTAAAGGCCAAGAGAATAGAAATGAGAGCCCAGAAGTAAATCTTCACATATATCACTAATTATTTATAACAAAGTGCCAAGGCTATTCAATGTGGAATGAAAGTTGTTCAACAAATGGCGCTGATAAAACTAGATATGCAAATGTATTGAATGAAGTGAAATCCTTACTTTACAGCATATCTGGAAACAGCTCAAAATGAATGAAAGACCTAAATTGAAGAGCTGAGACTCCAAAACTCTTAGCAGAAATCCTAGGAACAAGTTTTCATGACCCTTTATTTGGCAATAGTTACTTAAATATCATACCAAAACCACAATTAACAGAAATAGGTAAATTCTACTTTATAAAAATTAACTTTTTTATAGCAAAGGACACTATCAAGAGAATGAAAACACAACCCACAGAATTGAAGAACATATTTGCAAATAATATCTTAAGATTTAACATCTAGAATATATAAAGAACTCTTACAAAAAGGTAATCCAATTAAAAAATGGTCAAAGTACTTCAACAGACATTGTTCCAAAGAAGATACATAAATGGCTAATAACCATATGAAAATATTCTCAACATCATTAGTCTTATGAAAATGCAAATCAAAACTACAATGAGATACCACTTCACACCCACTAGAATGGCTACTAAAAAATAACAAAAATAACATTAATTGTAAAGGATGTGGGGAAATTGGAACTTTTTGCATTACTTGTGCAAATGGAAAATGTTGCAGCCTCCATCAAAAACAGAGTTTGAGAGTTCCTCAAAAAGTTAAAATGTAGAATTACCATGAGGGACTCAAACTGATAGTTGTACATGAATGTGCATAGTAACATTATTCACAATAGTCAATAGGTGGAAATAACTTGTGTCCATCAATGGATGAATGAATTAAAAAAGTGTATTTATATAATAGAATATTATTCAGGCATTAAAAGGGATGAAGTTTTGATACACATTGCAACATAGATAAACCTTAAAAACATTTATTTGAAATAAGGTAAGCCAGACACAAAAGGACAAAAATGAACCATGTAAAATAGACTAAAATGTAGAGATAGAAAATAATTTAGATATTTCCAGTGGTTGGCAGGAGAGGCACTGGAAATCTATTGCTTAACAGGTATATAGTTTTTGCCTAGTGTTATGAAAAATTTCTAGAAATATATAGTGATTTTGGTGCAGAATATTGTGAATGTGTTGAATGCCACTGAATTGTACAGTTAAAAATGGTTCAAATGGAACATTTTATGTCATATTTTACCACATCAAAAAATGTATAATCTCTGAAAGAAGAGTAAACATCTGAACAGGCAATTTAATTTTGAAACAACCAAGAAGAAAGCATATTTAGAACTCCACAAACTGCAATTTTATATATGTGTGTGTGTGTGTATATGTGTGTGTATACATATATATAGTCAGACATGAAATATAGAATAGCTAAGCACAAAATGTTTAAAGAATAAAAGATGAAATTACAAAGACCATTTAGAAAGAAAATATCAGAAAACAACAGACATACTTGAACAAAGTGAAACTTCCCGAAATGAAAAACATACATATTCAGTGTAATAACAGAATTATAATTCAGGGATTAAATGGCAGATTGCAATTTTCACTAGAAAATAAACTTGAAGAACTTATTCAGAGTGCATTTAAAGATATAAGATGGAAAATATAAAAAAGAAGTTAAAAGAAATGGAAGACAGACCGAGAATGTGTAACATTTGACTGATTAGGTTCACCAAGAGAAAACGAAAAAGAAAACTTAAATCAAAAATCAAAACTGAAAAAAATAATTGTGGCTTCCATTTCCAATAACAGTCATATAGATATTTCAGAAATAACAAAATATTTGTTATTTTTACTAAATTACGAAATTACTAAATACGTTTAATATTACTAAACGTAAAATCATTTGTAAATACTATTGTGGAGACACTTCTAGAAATTTCAAGACACCAAAAGAATTGTGTATGTGTGATAAATATAAATAAATCATCATTAGGTATGTTCTAATACAATTTCAGAACACCAAAGATGAAATAAATTTTAAAAGTAGCCAAAGGAGGCCGGGCGCGGTGGCTCAAGCCTGTAATCCCAGCACTTTGGGAGGCCGAGACGGGCGGATCACGGGGTCAGGAGATCGAGACCATCCTGGCTAACACGGTGAAACCCCGTCTCTACTAAAAATACAAAAACTAGCCGGGCGAGGTGGCGGGCGCCTGTAGTCCCAGCTACTCCGGAGGCTGAGGCAGGAGAATGGCATAAACCCGGGAGGCAGAGCTTGCAGTGAGCTGAGATCCGGCCACTGCACTCCAGTCCGGGCGACAGAGCGAGACTCCGCCTCAAAAAAAAAAAAAAAAAAAAAAAAAAAAAAGTAGCCAAAGGAAAAAGTTGAACTATCTTTAAAAGGCTAACTAGAAGTCTGACTTTTCAACTACAAAGATTTTCAGAATAATATCTTCAGTATGTTGAATTAAGTTTTAAAAAACAGCTGCCAAGAGTTTTAAACTGTGTAGGTACATTTCAAGACTAAAGGGAAATGAAAACATTTGTAGATAATGAAATCTATAATTACCAACTGAACTTAAGGATATGCTTCAAGTGGAAGAAAAGTAAATTGAAATGGAGGGTCTGAGATGTAAGACAGAATGAGAAATAAATAAAATAGTAAATATATAAATAAATCTAAATGAACATTGACTGCATAAGCAACAATAATGATAACATCTTTGGGCATTTAAAAAGATAATTAAAATAAGTAAGAGGAGTGACAAATGCTTTGGGAGGTGATTAAATTGAATGAAGGTATTCTAAGGTACTTGCACAGTCACAAGGGATGAAAAAAGGTTTTGTTTATACTAAGACTTCATCAAGTAGGCATATGTAATTTCCAGGTTACCCATAAAAAATTCAAAACAGAAAGTAAAATTTCCAAATTAGTAGAGAAAAAAATGACATAATAAAAATTATCCAATTCAAAATCAGGAAAAAAAATAAGAGACAAACACAGGATATTTAGAACAAACAAAAATCACAACATAGTACACTTCATTAAAACTCAAATTTGTTAGTAATTCCATTGATTATATATGAATTATGTGTTCCATTTATGAAGCAAAATATCAGAAGAAAAATCCACCCATATACTGTTTTAAAGAAACATTTAACGTAAGAATACAGAAAGTTTGGCAGTAAATGAATCAAAAATGAAACGAGTCTACATGAAGATAAGCAATGTTCACTAAAATATTAGGGTGAAATGCTGATGGAGAACTTTATAATAGATTTATCAGGTCTATAACACCTGAGCCTAATCAACTGTAACACCATAAAAGTGAAATATCCAGACACTATCCACCAGATTATAGGAAATGCAAAGCAAAAGAATATTAAAAGACATAAAGATGACTCAATCTTGCAATTCCAGAACATGGGAACTTCCGAAAGATAAATTGTTTTAATCAATATGCAGTAAAAAGGGAAAGGGAACTGTTATTGAATAAAAGTGACATTGTGACCAAATGTAATGTAATAACTTTGGACATTGGTTGAAGAAACCAACTATAAAAATTCGTACTGAATACGTCAAGGACATGTATATATTGACTGGAATTTTATTGCTTTAAGGATTAGTATTAATTTTTCAGTGTAGTAGTAATGGATTATAGTTATAGTAAAAAAAAGTTCTTGTTTTTGAAATTTACATTGAATGATTGATGAATAAAATTATGTGATATTTGGAATTTTCTTTAACATAATTAAATTTTCATTATTAATAATAAAATCATAAAAAGGAACAATGCTTGTTGAATGCACATTTGAACTCCGTTGAAGCAGGCATTTCTGACCTGGGGGAAACACAACATAAAAGAGAAGATTTTCATGTGATAAATATAGATGGTTGCCAGGGTCTGCCGGGTGGAGAAAATGGGGTCAAATGGTACAAAGTTTCAGTTGTGCAGGATGAGTAAATAAGTTCTGGAGATCCAGTGTACAGCATGATGACTATAGTTAATAATACTGTATTATACACTTAAAATTTTCTGAGTAGATTTGAAACGTTCTCACCATACACACACAGAAAAGGGTAACTGTGAGGTGATGAATACGTATTCAAGCTAATCACCTAATTAGCTCGACTGTGGTAATTATTTCACAATGTATAAGTAAATTAATAAATCACATTGTACTCAACTATATATATTTTTGTCAATTATACCTCAATAAAACTGGGGAAAATGTAAAAATAAATAACCAAAAAAACCCAAACATTCATAAATGAAAATGATACCAAATCTGGTGCCAATCTTTACAATGGATGTAAAAGTCAGGAGTTAAAATCTGTAACATGCATGCTTACTATGTTGAAAGATCCCGTACATGAAAACAAACATACTTTATTGTGATTTTTTTGAATGTAAGTGATGAAAATCCATCATAAAATAGCTTAGGTAAAACAGGGAATGTAGTAACCTGTGTAACAGAGGAAGACTGAGAGTAGTTTCAGTTTCAGTCCAGACAATACTAAGATATTCAAAAGCTGTTTTCTGTTTGGCTCTCCCTCATTCTTTTGGCTCTGCTTCACTTTGTGAACTGTTTGTTGCCTCATTCTCTTCTCCTACATGTGAGTTTCCCTCACGTGGCCTATAAGAAGTTGGAAGATAGAGCAATACATATCCATGGAAAAATATAAATGATTAGCAATAATATATTGGTTCAATTAGTTATTTAATACATTCCAACTTTGCTTGACTATAAGAAATGTTATAGACACATATTTAATTATGTGGCAGTTTTGTGAAAGTGCCTTCAGATATATAAATGTAATGTCTTTTTTTATTGTCTACAATTGATTTGATTTTTATTTTAGGACCTGTTCATGACCCTGTTAGATAGCAATACAAAGAAAGAATAAAAACTAACCCCCACCCAAGGTTGAATATAATCCTGTAATCTCATTTTACTCCAATAATTTAAACTATCTCTTTAGGTAATTCAATTCATGTCTCCTTGGAAGACCCAAGTACCTCAATTTTTAGTGTTCCGCCTCCCTCTTCTTGATCCTTTCTCAGATGGCTTGTGGGGATGTTTAGAATTGAAGCGGAGGCCGGGCGCGGTGGCTCAAGCCTGTAATCCCAGCACTTTGGGAGGCCGAGACGGGCGGATCACGAGGTCAGGAGATCGAGACCATCCTGGCTAACACGGTGAAACTCCGTCTCTACTAAAAAGAATACAAAAAACTACCCGGGCGAGGTGGCGGGTGCCTGTAGTCCCAGCTACTCGGGAGGCTGAGGCAGGAGAATGGCATGAACCCGGGAGGCGGAGCTTGCAGTGAGCCGAGATTGCGCCACTGCACTCCAGCCTGGGAGACAGAGCCAGACTCCGTCTCAAAAAAAAAAAAAAAAAAAAAAAAGAATTGAAGCGGATATGGCTTATGTGACCCTCTGGACACTAAAAGGGATATGGGATGTCCCGCATTCTTAGGGAACCCTTTGGAGTCCCATTGTTCCCTCTGGATACTCAGCAATTTGTGCTGCTTCCTAGAATGATGAGTGCTGGTGTGCAACTGGTCTCATTTGCCCTCCTATGTGTGATGTGCTGCACCTATTTGTTGAGCTCATGTTCTTGCATGTTGGCCCCTAATCTTGAATTCCCTATTCATGATAATTTCTCTTCATTACAATCCCAGGTTTCTGCTGCTCCAAAAGTGTCCTATCAACTCCAAATAGCATCCTCAATGAGGTACACTAAAACATCTAAGTCCCAATTTTCCAGGCCATAGGGAATCAGAAACTTTGACTCAGATTCATCAAACTATTTACCTAATATCTACACCTCATTGTGTTGAAAGTAGGGGCATGTGAGGATTCTTCTAGAGGTTTGCAGCCTCTGCCTAGTGTGTCAATCATCTTAATATTTACATCCATCTGACTCCTCCACCTCTATCTATTTGTTCTACTAGGGATTTGTGAAAGACCTGGTATCTAATCTCCCAACCCTCTTTGTGTCTCAATTTTTCTTCCCAGAATTTCCTGGAACCAGAATGAGCTAGCTTTCTTTTCTTTTCCCATCTTGGTAATATTGTTATTTGAAACTTTATAATCAAATCAACTAAGTGTACCTCTTAATTTCTTAAATGGGAGATAAAGTTACTTAATTATTTCCTCTTGTCTGAGCTTTAACGATAATTCCCCTGCTAAATAATTTAAGACAGTCAATTTTGACACTCATGACGAATCAAGAAAATTGATCATATTTAGCCAAAGAAATTTTATTCCTGAGAGGACTGGAGATACAAAGTTGCAAATAAACAGTGTTTAAGAAAGGAGGAGAATATTTGAATGTTTTAATGTTTCTAAAATACAATTTACTATAAGGGGACACTTGAAAATATTGCTACATGAAAGGAGAGGCAGAAGAGGATGATACCAAATCATACAACTTTTTGTAATTTAAATAAAAAGTGGAGGATCATGCGTAATTTTGGTTTTCATGATTTATCATAAATCATATCACACTGAACTCTAATTACTTTATCCATATAAAAATTATCCAGTAATGGTTCAGGCAGACAAGTAAAACAAGCATGCAGGATAAACTGATCTGAGGACCTGAAGTACTTTCCATCATAGCATAAGGCAGATACTTTTTCAATGCCCTAAATGTTGTTTATTATGTATACTAGCAATAATTCTTCTGAGTGTGTCAGAATCACCAGCAGAACACCGATGCAAAGTGATGCTAATAGGTAGGGGTAGGTCAGGGAGTTTTTTCATGGAAAGGAGTGAGAATGAAAGATAAATATAGAAAAGATAAAGATAGAGAAAAATGAGTATGATATACCATTTCAGATAATCAAATGAGATTGAAAAGAAAGATTATATCATTCTACCAGATAGCCAGTGAAATTCAAACTTTTAACCATAGCTTCTTCCCACTGGTTCATCTGAATCCTTGACATCAATTCTTCTGATTCACTGTTATCCAAAATGATCTGTAAATACTTAGTTTGCTTATTCAGTTAATATTCAGCTGGACACCTTTTCCAGAGTTAAATCTCCTATTTTTTCATTTTCCTGTTAGTGTCCTCTAGTAATACAAAATACTCATCTTAAGTATTTTGTATTACTCTTTTACTATGCACAGCATTTCCGGTTCAAAATCATCATCTTCAATTTGAATGGATAATTTCAACATCACATTGGCTGGCATTCTCACTAATAAGTTTTTCCTACCCACTATCAGATCTAGCACTATAGCAAAATGATCATGAGCCAACAACTCAAACCTGGTTATTATGAATGCAATTACTGGCATTTTTCAGTCTGTCTAGTTCTAGCTCCATGTTTTTTCTCCCCCAACAATGTATAGGTTCAAAGAAATCCTAATCAAAATTATAGACAGTTGTTTTTGAAATTGACCAGATGATTATTAATGTATATGTACTTGCAAAGGGTTAAAAATAGCCAGGATATCTTGAGGATGAAAATCATGCTTTATTTAAAATGATATAATAATTTAAGTGGTGTGATTTTTTAAAATAAGAGTACACCAATGAAGTAGATAAAAATTTCAGAGCCCAACAACAGGTCCAAATAAAGTCATCTGATTTACTTCAAAGGGGACACATCAGAATAGTGGGGTAAGAAATTTCCTTTCAAAAAGTGATGCTAGACTAATTTTTTAGCTATATAAAAAAAAAAACTTGACTATTTTTAATGCCATAGAATTTGAAGAGTGAAAAAAGCAAAAAACCTTTTCAGAACTGGAGGAAAAAAAAAAAAGCAGCTCTGTTGTTAATCAGTCTGGGAGGACAGGCAGAGATAAAGTCAGATACAGTTTTAAACAAATGTAGCATCATTTCTTCCAAGGTCTTGCAACAGTTGTGAACATGCAAAAAGGACCACCTCTTTGGGTGACTGCTGCTTTCCTACTATTGACATATCCAGACCAGATTTTCTATTTTTATTTGTTACTAGGGAAAACCCAATTACTTTTGTCAGTAACCAATCGCCAGTTAATCTGTACTTATTTTAATCCATCCTCAGAAATAACAACCATACTTCCATTAGACTGTCCTCAGAATCCTTCAGTGATAACTCAAACTTTGCAAAAGACATTTCCTTCTATCTTGTGAGATGACCTTCCACCAGGGCTCTGAAATACCCTTCCCTTCCAGTGAGTCAATAAATCTGATTTTGTCACACTACAGGCTTGTTCTTGTTGATCTTTAACAGGAGTTTGGACACTCTAAATATGACATGTAAAATGAGAAACTTCTGGAATATAACATAGAAAAATGTCTTTATGACCTTGAGATAGGCAACGACCTATTAAAAAGAAAACAAATCGCACTAGCAGCAAAGAAAACAATTGATAAATTGTACTACATTAAAATTCAAAATTTCTTTTCACCAAAACACAGCATAAAGCAAAAGAAAATGCAAGCCAAAAATGCATGCAACCCAACCTTTGAAATATATTTAACTGGAAATATATATTATGGACATGTATAATATTTGTCCATAATATATATTTCAAACCCAACCTTTGAAATATATATTATGGACATTATACATTATACACAATAATGTACAATATTTTATACATTATTGTGTCCATAATGTATACAAATTTTCTAGAAATTAATAAGAGAGAGTCAACCTAATAGGAAAATGAAAACAGACTTTTTGAGGCAATTTGGAAAGAGGATATCGGTATTGGTGAAATTGGTAAAATTACTTTGTAAAACTATTTATGAACTATTAAACCTGAACATCTGTATAGGCTTTGAACCAGCACTTTCAATCATGGGTCTATTACCAACAGAAATGGGTATGTATGTGCACCAGAAGGCAAGTGCTAAACTGTCTACAGCACAACAGGTCCTAACATCCAGAAACTAGAAATGACTGTAATTGCCATTAACAATAAAATGAGCCAAAGAATATGTTTATTTGCAGGAGACGTAACACAATGGAATACTATGAATGATCCATAGAGGAAAAAGTGCTACTACATGCAATAACATAGATGAATTTCACAAATATATTACTGAATAACAAAAATGTTAGTCACAAGAGAATACATACTGTATGATTCAATTAATATAAATTTCAAAAACAGACTAAAGTAACTTACAATGTTAGAAAAGAGGGTGGCAATAGTGATAGATATGGGGCACAAAGAGAGTTTAGATGCTGGAAGCGATTAAATATTTATTGGCTTAATTGCCCAATTCAGCTACCCGCACATTTATGATTTGGTAACATTAATGTCTGTAGGTTATTCTTTTTTTAGATACTAATTTTTTAAAGGACAGTTAAGCACAGACAGGAGGCAATTCGCAACCGTAGTACAAAGAAAATGGCAAAAACCAAAGTTGAGTATATAATTGAGAGATTCTCAGTTCTCAAAGTGTATTCAGTATTTTGTTTTCATTGTCAGCCATACAAAATAAGACTTTATATGAGAGAGTTTATCTGGGAAGTGACAGGGCAATTGAGGTTTTCCCTACGAGATTTTTCAATCATCACTGGGTTAATAGGGCACTTTAGGTATATTGACTGAGAATAAAAGGAAAAAAATTGCACAGCATTTCTCTAAAGTTTGCATCTAATCTGTTAAACTTTACTTGAGTTTTGCAAGATTGTCATCTGGGAATACCACACCTCAAAAAAAAAAAAAGTAGTCGATGCACATAATCTCTTGATTAATTCAGAGGTGGGAATCCCAATCCCTTAAAAAATGAATTGGTAGATAATGGTTAATGATCAGGAAAAAGACAGGAGCTTGGGTAAAATGTGAAAAAAAAATTAGCACCTATATCAGTTTGCTAGGACTGCCATAACAAAGTACCGTAGACTAAGAGGCTTTAACAAGAGAAATATATTTACTTTCAGTTCTGAGGGCTACAAGTCTGAGGTGACGGTGTTGGCAGAGTTGTTTATGTTGGCAGAATTGCCTGTGTGTCTTGCAGATGGCTGTCTTCTTGTGTCTTCACATGTTCTCTCTGTGTGCACCTGTGTCCTAATTTCCTCGTCTTATAAAGATAACAGTCACATAGAATTAGCACTTGATGAAGTGACCTCATGTAACCTCAATTACCAATATAAAAACCTTATTTTCAAATACAACCATATTCTGGGGTATTGGGGTTTAGGACTTCAACATATTAATTTTAGGAAGACAAAGTTCACGTTCTCAACATTACATATAACTTTACATTGAAAATTAATGTACAAATAGCCCATAATTATTTTTTAAATTATTTTTAAACAGTGTTCAAGGGTAGTTATGCCCATAAAAGTGCAAATCATCATGTCAAGGCAAAGAAATTGACAAAAATCTAAGTGAGCAAACACAATTGAAAATACCTGCTCAGTTACTGTTATAGACTGAATTGTGTCCCCTTCCCACAAGTTGATATGTTGAAGCTTTAACGTCCTATATGGCTATATTTGGACATAGGATCATAAAAGAGGTAATTAAGATTAAGTGAGAACCTAAGGGTGAAGCCCTAATCCATTAGCACTGTTGTCCTTATATAAAAAGGAAGAAAATGCACACACACACACACACACATACACACACAGAGAGAAATGCAATGTTAGTACCCAAAGAAAATGGCCATCCACAAGCTAAAGAAATAAAGAGGCCTCAGGAGAAACCAACCCTGCTAGCACCTTCATCCTGAACTTCCACCCTCAAGAAATGTGAGAAATAAATGTGTTTGTCTTTGTCCATTTCAGGTGAATAAAACATAATTATCTTAGACTGGGCAATTTATAAATAGCAGAAATTTAATTTTCACGTATGTGGAGGTTGGGGAGCCCAAGATTAAGGAGTCAACAGTTTTGGTGTCTGGTGAGGGCTGGCTCCTCAGAGCCATTGTTTTCCTCACAGAATACTCTTATGGCAGACAACAGGTGAATACTGTGTCCTCACATGGTGAAAGGAGCAGAAGGGCAAAAATGGATAAAGCCTGTGTCCTCACATGGCAGAAGAGATGGATGGGCAAAAAGGAGCTAATGTGCTCACTACAACCTCTCTTATAAGAGCACTAATTCCATTCATAAGGGTAGAGCAATCACTTCTGCAAAGGTCCTTCCTTTTAATACTATTACATTGGTTATTAGGTTCCAACATATGAATTTTCAAATCATAGCATTGTTATTTAAGGCATCTAGTCATTGGTGTTTTCTTATGCAGTGCTAGCAGACTAATACAGTTACCCAAATATATTTAGTTTCCTTTTCACAGGGTATTATGTACGGAAAGCGCATGTTTAAATAAGGGAGAGGACTGGCACATCACAGGGAGATTTGAGTTTTGTTTATGGTTTATTATTCTTTTTTATATCACTCATTCAATTTTCCTTTCAAAAAATTTTTTATTTGAGGTTCAGGGTTACATGTGCATGATTGTTATATAGGTAAAGTCATGTCATGGGGGTTTGATGTACAGATTATTTCATTACCCAGGTACTAAGCTTAGAACTCAATAGTTACTTTTTTTCTGCTACCCTCCCACCTCCCATCCCCCACCCCCTGGTAGATTGCAGTGTCTGTTGTTCCCCTTTTTGTGTTCAGGTGTTCTCATCATTTACCTCCTACTTATAAGTGACAACGTGTAATATTTGGTTTTCTGTTCCCGCATTAGTTTTCTAAGGATAACGGCCTCCAGCTCCATCTATGTTCCTTCAAATGACATGATCTTGTTCTTTTTTATGGATGCATAGTATTCAAGTGGTGACTAGGCACCACGTTTTCTGTATCCAGTTTTCACTGATGGGCATTAAGGTTGATTCTATGTCTTTGCTATTGTGAGCAGGGCTGAAAAGAACATACAGATGCATGTGTCTTTATGATAGAACCATTTATATTCCTTTGGGTATATACCCAGTAATGGGATTTCTGGGCCAAATAGTAGTCTTTCTTTAACTCTTTGAGGAATCACCACACTGCTTTCCACAATGCTTGAATTAATTTATACTTCCATAAACACTATGTAATTGATCTCTTTTCTCTGCAACCTCATCATAATCTCTTGGTTTTTGACTCTTTAATAATACCCATTCTGATTGGTGTGAGATGGTATCTCATTGTGGTTTTGATTTGCATTTCTCTAATTCTCAGTAATGTTGAGCTTTTTTCCTATGATTGTTGGCCACATGCATTTCTTCTTTTGAAAAGTGTCTGTTCATGTGCTTTGCCCAGTTTTTAATTTTTTTTTTCCCTTATAAGTTTGTTTAAGTTATCTATACATGTTGGCTATTAGACCTTTTTCAGATGCAAAGTTTGCAAGTATTTTCTCCAATTCTGTAAGTTGTCTGTTATTCTCTTGATAGTTTATTTTGCTATGCAGAAGCTCTTTAGTTTAATTAGATCCTATTTGTCATTTTGACTTTTGTTGCATTTGCTTTTGGGTTCCTCATCATAAAAATCTTTGTGAATTTCTTTGTCTAGATTGGTGTTGCCTAGGTTGTCTTCCAGGGTTTTTATAGTTTTTGCTTTTATATTTATGTCTTTTATTTATGTTTAGTTAATTTTTCTATATGTTATAACGAAGGGGTAAAATTTCAATATTCTTCAAATGGCTAGCCAGTTATCCCAGCACCATTTATTGAATAGGAAATCCTTTTCCCATTGTTTGTTTTTGTCAGCTTTGTCAAACATCAGATGAATGTAGGTATGTGACCTTATTTCTGTGTTGGGGTCCGCGTGTTTCCTAAACAAAGGAATGAACACACAAGACAACACAGGACAAGACATACATGGCGGCCGCGCCGAATGGCACACTCTGCTTTATTTTATATAGCCGTTTGTGGAATGTTACCAAGTCACGGGGCATGTGTTGCTTCTCTGACCTTTCCTTGACTCCCAAGATTAGTAAACACTGACCAGTTCCCAGAGCCCACTCTTTACAGCTGTCTCCTTTGCCCTTCCTGTTTGCAGAGAAGGACTGTCCTGCTTTGTCTGTAAGAGCAGGGCTTATCGGGAACGTCTCGTTTGGGAGCATGCAGTCCTCTACATTTCTGGGTTCTCAATTCTGTTCCATTGGTCTATGTGCCTGATTTTGTACAAGTACCATGTTGTTTTGGTTACTGCAGCCCCACAGTATAGTTTAAAGACAGGTACTATGATGCCTCCAGCTTTGCTCTTTCTGCTTAGGATTACGTTGGCTGATCAGGCTCTTTTTTGATTTCATATTAATTTTGAAACACTTTTTTTTTTTTTTTGAGACAGAGTTTCACTCTTGTTGCCCAGGCTGGAGTGCAATGGCACAATCTTGGCTAACCACAGTCTCCACCTCCCAGGTTCAAGTGATTTTCCTGCCTCAGCCTCCAAAGTAGCTGGGATTACAGGCGTGAGCCACTGTGCCTGGCCAGCAATTTTTTTCTAGTTCTATTAAAAATGTCATTAGTAGTTTGATAGAAATACAACTGAATCTATAAATTGCTTTGGGCAGTATGGCCATTTAATGATACGGATTTTTCCTATTCATGAGCATGGAATGTATTTCCATGTTTGTGTCATCTCTGATTTCCTTGAACAGTGGTTTGTATTTATCATTGTAGAGATCCTTTACTTCCCTGATTAGCTATATTCTTAGGCATTTTATTTTTATTGTGTCAGTTGTGCATGGCATTGCATTCATGATTTGGCCATCAGTATGGCTACTGTTGGTGTATAGGAATGCTAATGATTTTTGTACATTGATTTTGTATCCTGAGACTTTTCTGAAGGTGTTTATCAGCTTAAGGATCTTTTGGCCTGACAGTATGGGTTTTTCTAGATATAGAATCATGTCATCTGCAATCAGGAATATTTTGACTTCCTTTCTTCCTATTTGGATGTCTTTAATTCCTTTCTCATGCTTGATTGTTTGGGTCATGACCTCCAATGGTAGGTTAAATAGGAGTGGTGAGAGAGATGGCATCATTGTCTTGTGCCTGTTTTCAAGAAGAATGCTTCCAGCTTTTGTCCATTCAGTATGATTGTTGACTGTGGGTTTCCCATAGATGGCTCTTATTATTTTGAGGTATTTTTCCTCAATACCTATGTTGTTATGAGTTTTAATGTGAAGAAATGCTGAGTTTTAATGAAAACCTTTTCTGTATCTATTTAGATAATCATGCAGTTTTGTACTTCTGTTTATGTGATGAAGCATGTTATTGATTTACATGTGTTAAACCAATCTTGCTTCCTAGGGATAAAATCTACTTTACTGTGGTAGACTCACTTTTTGATGTGCTTTGGTTTGCCAGTATTTTGTTGGGGACTTTGCATCAATGTTCAACAAGGATATTGGCCTGAGGTTTCTTTTTTGTGGTGACTCTGCCAGGATTTGGAATCAGGATAATGCTGGCTTCACAGAATACATTGTGGAGGAATCCCTCCTCTTCAGTTCTCTGGAATAGTTACAAGAGAAATGGTTCCAGCTCTTCTCTGTATGTACTGTAGAATTTGGTTTTGAATCTGTCTTCTCCAGGGCTTTTCTAGGGGGTGTGGGGATGTGGTAGGCTAGTACTGATTCAATTTAAGAGCTCATTA
Organism: Piliocolobus tephrosceles; assembly: GCF_002776525.5. Classification (NCBI taxonomy): domain Eukaryota; kingdom Metazoa; phylum Chordata; class Mammalia; order Primates; family Cercopithecidae; genus Piliocolobus; species Piliocolobus tephrosceles. The sequence continues at coordinate 61,159,299 of NC_045445.1, read as the reverse complement.
TTGATCTGTTCAGGAATGCAATTTCTTCCAGGTTCAGTCTTGGGAGGGTGTATATATCCAGGAATGTATCCAATTCTTCGAGATTTTTTAAGTCTGTATGCATAGAGGTATTCATAAGAGTCTCTAATGGTTGTTCTGTGGGGGCAGTGGTAATATCTCCTTTGTCATTTCTGATTCTGTTTATTTGGATTGTGTCTCTTTTCTTCTTTATTAGTCTAGCTAGTGGTCTATCTATCTTATAAATTTTTTCAAAAACTCTAGCTCCTGGCTTTGGTTATCTTTTGAATGGTTTTTCATATCTAAAACTCCTTCAGTTTACCTCTCATTTTGGTTATTTCTTGTCACCTGCTAGCTTTGGGGTTAGTTTGCTCTTGCTTCTCTAGTTTTTTTAGTTATGCCATTAGGTAGTTAATTTGAGATCTTTCTTGATGTCAGCATTTGGTGCTATGAATTTCCCTCTTAACCCTGCTTTAGCTTTGTCCCAGAGATTCTGGTATATCTTTGTTCTCATTAGTTTCAAATACTTCTTGATTTCTGCCTTAATTTCATTATTTACTCCAAAGTAATTCAGGAGTAGGTTGTTTAATTTCCATGTTATTCTTTGGTTTTGAGTGATTTTCTTAGTCTCAAATTCTATTTTTATTGTACTGTGGTCCAAAAGAGTGGTTGGTATGATTTTGGTTTTTTGCATTTATTGAGCAATTTTTTTATGTCTAATTGTGTTGTAAATTTTAGAGTATGTGCCATCTACAGATGACAATAATATATATTCCATAGTTTTGGGGTAGAGAGTCCTGTAGATGTCCATCAAGTCCATTTGATCCAGTTTTGAGCTCAGGTCCTGAATATCTTAATTAATTTTATGCCTCGATGATCTAGTACTGTCAGTGGCATGTTATTATGTGAAAGTCTAAATTTCTTTTGAGGTCTCTAAGGAATTGTTTTATGAGTCTAGGTACTTCTGTGTTGGATGTATATATATTTAGAATAGGTAAATCTTCTTGTTGAATTGAACCCTTTATCGTGATATACTACCCTTTTTTGTCTTTTTTGTTCTTTGTAGGTTTAAATTCTTTTTTTTTTTTTGTCTGAAATTACGATTGCGACCCATGCTTTTCTCTGTTTTCCATTTGATTGGTTGATTTTTTATCGCTTTAAGTCTATCAGTGTCACTGCATGTCACATGGCTTGCTTAAAGGCAGCATACCACTGGGCCTTGCTTCTTTATCCAGCTTGCCACTCTGTGTCATTTAATTAAGGCATTTAGTCCCCTTGCATTTAATTAGCATTGATTATCTGTGGATTTGATCTTGTCATTGTATTGTTAGCTGTTTGTTATGCCAACTTGTTTGTGGTTGCTTTATAGTGTCATTGGTCTGTTCATTTAGGTGTGTTTTTGTAGTAGCTGGTAATGGTCTTTCCTTTCCAGCTTTAATGCTTCATTCAGGAGCTCTTGTAAGGCAGGTCTTGTGGTAACTACTTTTTTCAGCATTTGTTCATGTGAAATGGATCTTATTTCTCCTTTGTTTATGAAGCCCAATTTGGCCAGGTATAAAATTCTGAGTTAAAATTTGTTTTCTTTAAGAAGATTTAATATAGCCCCCCAATCTGTTTTGGCTTGTAGGGTTTCTGCTGAGAGGTCTGCTATTAATCTGATGAGCTTCTTTTTGTAAGTGATCTGTCACTTTCTGATTCCTTTATTTTTATTTTTATTTTTTGGCCTTAGACAATCTGATGTTTATGTGCCTTGAAATATTTTGTGGGAGTTTTCTGCATTTCCTCAATTTTAATGTTGGCCTCTCTATCTAGGTTAGGAAACTTCTTATGTAGGCTAACCTAAAATATATTTTCCACGTTGCTTACACTCTCCTCATCTCTTTCAGGGATGCCAATGAGTTGTAAATTCAATCTCTTTACACAATCCTGTATTTCTCTGGTGTTTTGTTCATTTCTTTTTATTCTTTTTTTTTTTTTTTTTAATTATTTTCTGACTGTCGTATTTCTGAAAGCCAGTCTTCCAGCTCTGAGACTCTTTACTCAGTTTGGTATATTCTGCTGTTAATACTTGCAATTTCATTAGGAAATACTTATAGAGTGTTTTTTAGTGCAGTAACATCAGTTACATTATTTTTTACACTGGCTATTTTTTCTGTCAGCTCCTGTATCATTTTATTGTGATTCTTAGCTTCCTTAGCTTGAGTTTCAACATTCCTATCTATATTCTCAATTATATTTCTGTCATTTTAGCTATCTCAGTTTGGTTAAGAATTCTTGCTGTAGAATGAGTATGATCATTTGGAGGAAAGAAGGAACTCTGGCTTTTGAGTTGTCAGAGTTCTTTTGCTGGGTCTTTCTCATCTTTGTGGGTTGATGTTTTATTCAATCTTTGAAGTACCTGTTTTTTAGTTAAGATTTTTCCTTTTTTCCTATTTGAAAACCTTGAGGGTTTCATTGTGGTATAGGGTAGGTTCAGTCACCTGTTCCATGACTGGAAACTTTTAGGGGCCAAGTCTTATCTCAAGACTCCTGAACTGGGTGTTCGAACTCTGGGAGACTGATATCAGGCCCCAGATTTTATCTCTTGCTCCTCAAAGGTTAAGAACCTGCTGTGCTGGAGAGACCAAAGTGCTTTTGGAATTCTGGTCACAACACTTTAATGAGTGGTATCAGACAAAGCACTTCATAGGGCAGTGGAAGTTGGATCCATCTTAATTCACATGTGGCAGCAACAACATTAGTGGCAGCACAGGAGGGTGCATGCTTTTTGGTAGTGACAGGGTGTTAATTGTGTGGTTGGTTGCTGGCCTCTGTACAGGCGTTCACAGCAGTGTTGATGGCAGTACAACTCAGTGGGGGTAGGGATCCCACACCAGTCATGGTGCACATGTTCATGCTGATGTCAGCATGGGGGTACCATGCTTGAGAGTGTAGTATTAGGTGCACCCTCTCTGTGCACACGGGTGGCAGTAGCCACTCTGGGTGGGGGCAGGTCTGCTGTTTTCCACGCTTAGTTTCACACCAGCAGTAGTGTTGGTCCAGAAGTGGGGCAATGGTTGGGGCAGGGTTGGCAGGCTCCATGCCTGCTAACTCTCCAAAAACAATGGCCATGCAGTGTAGGTGGGGGTGTGTGCACTCACTTCTGCCAGTGGCATAGCAGGGTGCATGTGCACTGATAGAGTGTGCTAGGTCTTTCCATGCACATACACGCTGGCAAAGCAATGGGGGAGGCTGGTTATGGGTGAGTGACTGCAGGCAAAGTGGCATGGGGGAGGCTGTAGTGGAGGAGGGCAGGGGTGGACTGGTGTGCATCTGTGGGGTCAATCTATTGGAGCACGCTGCCTGTCAGACACAATCTGCCAGCACAGGAGCTATATGATGTGGGCCCCCAGAAGTTACCTGGGGACTGCACTGTCCGCAGGCACAGCCAGGCTGGGGACTCGGAAGAAGCAAGCAGACTGAGGGGTGTTGTTGGGTGGGGGGAAGGTGCCCTGATTCATGGGCAGCACCACCATGCAGAGTTCAGGACCAACACTTCCCTTAGGGAAAAAATCTCCCATGGGAGCTAGTGGAGCCTTGGGGGATGGAGATCCCTGGCCATGCTCCACTACAGACACACCCACACCAAAGCCTCTGGGCTCTGCACTGGCTGGAGTTCTGCCTCCTACCACTTGTATAAGCAGTTTTCTCTGCCAAATCAAGTGTCCATAGTTCTAGAGGGGTCTCTGCCTGCCAGGATTCCAGAGGTCTGCGGGGAAACTAGGTTACTCCTTGGCAGTTCAAGTCATTGGCTGCCTTAGTCATTGGGGGCTGGGAATGAGTCCCTGTGCATGGTAGCCCTTTGCAGGATTCTCAGCTTCCTCCCCCTTCGGGCTAGCTTCTGTGTCTTCCCTCCATGCACTCTCAGTTCCTTCCTTTCTGAAAATCTGTTAGGAGTGCACCAGTCATCCCCATCCCTCTGTGGCGCTGTTCCACCTGGCTGAGTCTAGTCAGCCATTTTGCTCAAATCCACCAGAAAACTCTATAAAAATATATGCTGAGTAATTACAATAGGATCCTTGATTCCAGCAATCTCACTTTTAGGTATTTATTCAAAAGAAATGACAACATATATCCATACAAAAACCTGTGCACATATGTTCATTATAACTTTATTATAACAGCCATTTACCCCAGCACCCAGTCCCCAACCAGTACCAGGGACCACTCAAACTCCTGTTTTTGATTTTTCATACGTACTTTCATTGAAATGTTGGTAAAATAAACATGGTGTCTTTAGTGAGACAATTTATAGATGTGTATGTGTGTGTGTATATATATATACACACATACATATTCATATTTATACATCTATGCTTTTTATGTTTACATAAAAGATCTTGACAAAAACAAGTAAAAGTTGACATAACTCTCTTGTAAAGTAAAATAACACTAAGAAAAGCAAAATATAATAAATAAAAACATGGATTATCATAAGCGATTATTTCATTACAAAACATTTTAAATAGGGTATATTAAAATTGCAAGATGAAATTTTTTCTACTTTGATAGAAAGAGGGCAGTGGACTTGACCTCCTTTCAGAAAAATTACAAAACTGAAAATACAGATAAAATACTGTTTGCAGACATCCGCAAACATGCAGCATAGAACTGTAATCAGTGAAGAAAGGTTAAAAGAAGGTAAGCACCACAATATCCCAAACAGAGAAACAGGAAAGGTAAACTCAGAGAAATACCAGTAATCTCCCTGAATTTAAAAGACCAGAATTGAAATTTTGGAAAGTTTAGATGGCTAAACTTTGGAATTTGTAGAGTACCACAGTTGAAGGAATAGCACAGAGAAAGAACTTCACAAATCTGCATAGAAAAGCCTTTGACTTTTTGCTCAATAAAAAGCTGTGCATGCATAAGAAGAAATTCCACAAGTTAAAACAGACAACAACTGGAAAGTCCTGACTTGAACAATTCCCAGAAATTACACAGGGTGGGAAGACATTTAAAGTCTAACCAATCAGGTTGAAAACCTCATTTAATCCTTCTCTACAGAAAAATATGTCAGACTTTATCTGACCAATCAGGTTGATAGATTTTTCTGTAGAGAAGGATTAAACTGATCTGTAAGTAATATAGCTGCCTGTCTAAATATAATTCAAATCTCATTAATGTAGGACAACAAATATAGACACTTAACACCATAATATTCACAGATAAGTACTATACAATGAAAAATCATTAGATATGCAAAGAAGCCAAAAATTATGACCCATAAAAGCAAAATGATGGATAAAAATATGCCATGCTAACAGCAATAGCAAGAAGAAAGATACAGTAACTATACTAATTTCAGACAAGGCAGATTTGAGAGTAAGGAAAAATATTAAAAGTAAAGAAGGGCATTACATAATGATAAAGGAATCAATTCTCCAAAAGATATAAAAATTCTTAATATGTATGTGCTTAACAATGAGCATTGAGTATGTGAAACAAGAAGTGACAGAAATGAAAGGAGAAATAGAAAAATCTACCTTTATATAGTTGGAGATTTCAACACACTCCACTCTCATTATGACAGATTCAGAATTCATAAAATCAGTATGGATGTATTTGAACAGAATAGTATCTTTAATAAACTAAGTCTAATGGACATTTATAGAAAAATTTATTCAAAAACAGAAAAATAAACATTTTTCTTAAGCTTATATTAAATATTTACCAACTTAGAAAGTATTCTGGGCCATAAAAGTCACTTTAATTAATTTAAATTAATAGCAATCATACAAAGTATGCTTTCAGACCATAATAAAATGAAACTAGAAATCAGTGACTGAAAGTTACATGGAAAACATCCAAAATACTTGGAAATTAAACACCACACTTTAACATATATGTGTAATAAGAAGTATGAAGATAATTTTAGAAAATATTTTTAAATATCTCAAATGGAAATTATTGACTTTTGTCAATATTGTCAAGAATAGAACCAAGGTAGTACTTAGAGGAAAATGTATAGCATTTAATGCATACACTAGAAAAGAAGAGAGAACTACAATCAGCAATCAAATTTCCAATTTAGAAAACTAGAAAAATAGCAAATTAAATCCAAGCATGCAGAAGAAAAGTCAACATTAGAAATCATAAACAGAGCAGAAATCAATGAAATTGAAAACAGGAACCCAGCTAACAAAATAAAGATTATGAGATATTGAACCTGTCATTATGTTGTTAGCTGGTATCCTGTTTTCAATTTCACTGATTTCTATTATTTCTAATCTTTACTTTTGTCTACCCAGGGGAATATAAGTTGTTCTATTATAAAGACACATGCAAGCAAACGTTCATTGCGGCACTATTCACAATAGTAAAGACATGGAATCAACCTAAATGTCCATCAATGACAGACTGAATAAAGTGTGTTATGTATATACCATGGAATACTATGGGGTTTCTTTTGTTGTTGTTTGTTTTATTTTATAGGATTAAAAAAGAATGAGATCATGCCCTTTGCAGGGACAGGGATGGAGCTGGAGGCCATTATTCTTAGCAAACTAACACAGGAACAAAAAAACAAGTATCACATGTTCTCACTTATAAGTGGGAGCTAACTGATGAGAACACATGGACACAGAGAGAGGAACAACACACATGGAGAGTAGAGGATGGTAGGAGGGAGAGGATCAGGAAATACCAGTAATGATTACTGGCCTTAATACCTGGATGATGAAATAATCTGTAGAACACATCTTTATGACACAAGTTTACCTATATAACAAACCTGCAAATGTACCCCTGAACTTAAAGTAAAAGTTAAAAAGTAAATATCAACGCTGAATGGAAATGGTTGAAATGCCTGACTTAAATTGCATAGAGTAGCAAGCTGGATTAAAAGACAAGACTTAACTGTCTGCTATCTTTATGAAACCCATATCACAGGTAATGACACCAACAGGCTCAAAGAAAAGGAATGAAGAAAGATCTTCAATGCAAATGAAAAACAAAGAAGAGGAGGAGTCACTACTGTTATGTCAGATAAAACAGACTTTAAATCAACAACAATCAAGAACAACAAAGAAAGACATTACTTAATTACAAAGGTTTTAATTCAGCAAGAATACTTAACGATCTTAAATATATCTATACCCAGCCTTGGAGCACCCTGAATCATAAAAGAATTTTTTTTTTTTAATTTACAAAAAGCCTAAACATAAAACACATACACACACAATAATAGTGGGAGACTTCAACGCCCCACTGATAGCATTAGACAGATCATCAAGGTGGAAATATAATAAAGAAATTCTGAAATTAAATTTGACACTTGACTAACTGGACCTAATAAGCATCTACAGAAGTCCAGCCAGTAACTACAGAATATGCATTATTTTCATCTGCATACAGAAGATATTCCAAGATAACCACCTGTTTGGTTATAAAGCAAGTCTCAAAAACTTAAAATATTGAAATCATGTCAAGCACATTCTTGACCGCAGTGCAATAAAAACAGAAATCAATATCAAGAACATCTCTCAAAACTACACAGATACATGGAATATAAACAACTTACTCTTGAATAACTCAGGTGAACAACAAAATTAAGGCAGAAGTAAAACAAATATAAAATGAATGAAAACAGAGACAAAAATTAACAGATCTTTGAGATGCAGCTAAAACAATGTTAAGTGGAAGATTTACAGTGCTAAATGCCTTCATTAAAAAGTTAGAAAGATCTCAAATTAATAATCTAACATTGCACCTAGAGAAACTAGAAGAAAAGAAACAACTCCAAAACTAGCAGAAGAAAAGAAATAACTAAAATCAGAGAACTTAATAAAATTGAAATGCCATAATCCCTAAAAAGATCAATAAAACTGAGTTGTTTCTGAAAAAAACAAACAAGATTCATAGACTAAAGATAAGATTGATAGACTAACAAAGTAAAAAAAAAAAAAAAAAAGAGAGAGAAGATTCAAATAATTCCTTGCATCAGTGTGTTCTAGATAAGGAACATGGAATCTAAAGAGATTATTTTGGATCTTTAAGATTTAATGACTGCCCTGCTATGTTTGGGACTCATATGGGGCCTATATCCCCTCTGTTTTGGCCAATTCCTCCCTTTTGGAATGGGAATATTTACTCAATGCTTGTATCCTCATTGTATGTTGGAAGTAACTAACTTATTTTTTATTTTACAGCCTCATAGGTACAAGGAACTAGGCTTATCTCAGATGAGATTTTGGACTTTTGAGTTAATGCTGAAATGAGTTAAGACTTTGGAGGACTGTTTGAAAGGCATGATTATATTTTGGAATGTGAGAAAGACATGAGATTTTGGAGGGGGCAGGGACAGAATGATATGGTTTGGCTCTGTGTCCCACCCAAATCTTATGTCTAATTGTAATCCCCAATGTTGGCCCAGTATGGTGGCTCAAGCCTGTAATCCCAGCACTTTGGGAAGTCGAGGCTGGCAGATCACTTGAGGTCAGGAGTTTGAGACCACCCTGACCAAAATGGTGAAACTCTGTCTCTACTAAAAAGGCAAAAATTAGCTGGGCCTAGTAGCGAACGCCTATAGTTCCAGCTACTCAGGAGGCTGAGGCAGGAGAATCACTTGAACCTGGTAAACAGAGGTTGCAGTGAGCCGAGATCACGCCACTGAACTCCAGCCTAGGTGACAGCGTGACACTCCATTTCAAAACAAAACAAAACAAAATCCTCCATGTTGGAGGTGGGGCCTGGTGGGTGGTGATTAAATCAAGGCTGGTGGGTGGTGATCAAATCATGGGGGCAGATTTCTTCTTGGTGCTGTTCTCATGATAGTAAGTGGATTCTCACAATCTCTGGTTGTTTAAAAGTGTGTGGCACTTCCCCTTCTCTCTCTTCCTGTATCTCCAACCATGTGAAGGGCTGCCTCCCCCTTCACCTTCTATCATGATTGTAAGTTCCCTGAGGCCTCCATGCTTTCTGTACAGCCTGTGGATCCATAAGCCAATTAAATCTCTATTTTTTGTAAATTACCCAGTCTCAGATCTTTAGAGCAATGAGAGAATGGACTAATACAAGGACGGAAGAGACAAAACCACGAGAGTACCTCTATACCACTCACCATGTTTTGTAGCACACTGCATCCTTTTATCATATCAGTTATTGCTCTGTATTGTAATATGGGGTTTGCCTATCTGTTTCATTCATGGTGTTTTAGGTCAGAGTGTGGTATGGATTTCTAGTGTGCACTAATATCTAATGTAGTTTTTTCCCCCTTCAGGAACACAGGACAATTATACTTTCCTTTATAATTAGGCTGCAGATGGTGCCACAGTTATGGCTAATTGGTTTAAAAAAATCAGTTCCAGTCTTTTCTTCCCCTGACAGGTTATCACATACACACATTCTAAATGGTGTAGCTTCAAGAGAGTGAAAAGTCTATCAGCCTCTGTCCCTGGGTGATTGTGCAGAGCCTCCGAAATTTGCCAGCCTCTGTAACTGCAGCATAGCCCAACCTACTACGATGAATAAAAAAAAAAAAAATAACCTTACTTTGATCGTAGATGTGGAAACAGTAAAATAAAATAAAACATTTTAGTATAGCTGGGAAGGATGGTAACCATAGTATGCAGTGACAAGACATTTGGAATAACTGTCATGTTTCACAAATTATTCATCATAACATGGAACAAATGTACTTGTAGTCAAAAAGAAGTTAGAAAGCAAAGTAGAAAATGAAAATGTTATTAGGTTGGTGCAAAAGGAATTGTGTTTTTTGTAACAATTTCATTGCAAAAGTCTAAATTACTTTTGCATCAACCTAATGGTAATTTTGTTTGTTGTTATTTGTTGTGTTTGGCATAGTATTATAAGCAAAAGAAGAACTCTAAAAATAATTGGTTAGTTTCAAAGCAAATAATAATAATAAAGGAAATAGAAAAGTCCAGAAATTCCAGTGTTTAAAAGACTACTTCTAAGCTCCGAATATAAAAGACAAGAGTGATAAGACTTTAAGGAATGAATGCCCAATAAAACTTTTAATCTGATTTAAATTTCCTCTGGGAAAAGTTTGCTTAAGAGTGTGGCACCTAATAAAACCTTTCAATTTAATAAAGTAACTCAGAACAAAAGTCCCATGAAGTGTGTGGTCTTCCAAGAGACCATACTAACAGCCTCATCTCAAAGCAGTCCCCATTAAATTGAGGGAGAGAAGGGAGGTTCACAAAGTCCCTCTCTCTCTCTCTATATATATATATGTGATATATATATGCTATATTATATATAATAAAACTAAATATAAATATGTAATATATAAATATATAACAAATAATAACATGAAAACATACAGCATAGTGTAATCCATAATATTTTTATAATTTATACAATGTTTGAGAATATTACTTGAAAAGAACTGGTGCTTTAGCTACTGATTTTTTTGCCATGTGAATATGTTTATTTTGAAAGTGATTTTAATTCTTTAGCCACAATGTCCCTATATTTTTACATTATCCCATATTTTTCTATACTATTTATACATTAGATACAGAATTTGTTAGAAGTTAAAAGGAAAAAACACATTCTTTTGCTGAACAATAGCTCATTATATTTAACTTAAAAATTATTAGCTTGTTGACTATCAAAACTTGCAGCTGCTGGGAATCCCATTTATTTTTAGGTTCCAAAATAGTTCTGAGTTCTCAATAGGAAAGCCTTTTTTATAAACTATAACAAAACTCTCATCTGAAAATTAAATACTATAAAATTGACACAACTGTATCTATATTGAATGTCTTCATAATATCCAGAAACCTTCTGGGTTTTTAGAAATGACAATGAAAATAGATTTACATTCTGGCTTTATAAATCAATTTTTATTTTAGAAAATTTTGAACATATAGAGAATACTATATACAACACCACGTATTCAACATCTTTAGTATCATTTAGCCAATAATGTTCTAGTATATATCTCTAAAATTCATACCTAAAGAAAACACAGAAAACATGTTTATCACATACTAACATTTAATAATAATTTCTACAATAAAGTATCACTGAGCCTATTTCTCCAATTTCTTCATTAACATTTTTTACAGACTTTTTTCAAATCAGAATCCAAAGAGGATCTGCACATGCCATATTCCTGGAGTGTTTCCTAAGTGTATTTTACTCTATATATTCACTGTATTTGTTGGAAAAGGCCACTGGTAGTCCTGAGATCAGCAGGGATCAGCATCATCTGGGAACTTGTTAGAAATGTAAGTTCTCAGGGAACGCCCCAAACCTATTGAACCTGAAACTCTAGAGTTAAGAGTCCGGCAGTCTGCTGATGCACGTTGAAGTTTAAAACCTACTACTATAGTTCTACACACCCAAGATTTCATAGATTGTATTTTCATGATACCATTTAATATGTTGATCTATCTCCCATATGTCATACAGATTGTGGTTCTCAGGTACAATTGTTTGGTAATGAAAATTCATATATAGTGGGTTTAACTTTCCATAGAATCATATACAAAGATTCATAATGTCCTGTTGTCTCCTTTTACACTGATAAAAAGTTTGATCAGTAAGTCGTGTGTCAGCTTCATTCATCAATTCATTATTAAATTATCCATCAGCTTTTCACATAATAGTTTCAGCATTCATTTATGATCATTTCTCAAATCTGTGATTTCACTAGACTTTCCAAAATGGGAATATACTAATTCTTTCAATTTGTTATTTGTTAGCAAAAGTAATTTTTAAAAACTTTTTGCACTATTTGGCTACCCTGAGAACAATTTGTACAAGAGAAGCAGGAAAACTGCCCGACTCTTTCCTTCATTTGCCAGTTTCCAAAACTGGTTCCACAGAAACCTGCAAACTGAAGTTGTTTTTTTAACTCAACATAATTAATTCATGAATTTGCAATGTGTTTTTATCCACTGCAGTTATTACTACTTTTGATGCTCATATTATCTGAACTTTGGCTAGCAGGAAACTCTTTAGGCATCTGAATCCTTTTTACATGATGCAAATCACTTCTTTTTATAGATTCCCTGTTTTCTGGCATGACAACATGCTCCAGGCTCATTTTGCACATTTTGTTTACCACCCCCCCTTTTTTTTTTATTATTATTTCTCCAAGAATCTCTGGTTGCCTTAATTGGAAAAATCATAGAGTTCATCATTGCAAATTTGGGACAACTCATCACATATATGTTTGTCTTTTTTTTTTAGTGCAAATCAAGAAAACAGATTTACAGATTTTAGAATTTATATCATAAATTCTTACTGATATTTTCCCTTTAAAATTAGGAGTTCAGAGTATTAAGTATCTGTTTAATTATACTGAAAGCCTGAGCTTCCAATGACATTAACACAAATATTTATTTGCTTTCTCTGGCAATGTCTACACAAATCTTCAGAATAAAATGATCAATATTGTTAGTAAAAACATAATCATAAGTCAGTTTAATGTTTCTTTGCATTTTCTTTTGTCCTTAGGCTAATCCCTACTAAGGATACATAGTTAACTCATTTTAAAGTCATTTGAAATAATTATGTGAGTGTAGGCCTCCGACAAGATACACAGTTCAGACGGTATAATTTTTGTTTTTTTATTTTTAAGTATTGATTTTTCATTTTGATTTCATTTTGTTTATAATATGTAAGACAGTTATACACTACCAAAGTCAAATTTATAAGCATGGTAATCTGTCTTCCATTTCCTTCCCCTACACCTTGTCCCTACCACTTTTTATTTAGGTGAACTTTTTGCTAATTTGTTTTAGTATTACCTTATTTTTTTGTAAAGAAAAAAATAAATATGTATAGATATAGGTATATCAATTTTTCTTATTTAAGTGCAAGTTAGCATATACCATACAAATTGTTATACATGTGCCCTTTCTCACTTCATAACGTGTTTTGGATGTCATTCCATAATAGCATACAGAGGTCTTCCTTATTTCTTTTTACACTTGTACAGTATTTAATTGTTTGGCTGCTCAATCATTTTCTTAAACAGTCCCCTATTACTGGACATTCAGATTGTTTCCAGTTGTTTGCAATGACAAAACCAGTGCTGTAAAAAATAATTATGTGGATACATATTTTTATATACTTTTTTTTAATTTGTAAAGAACAGAAATGTATTTCTCACAGTTCTGGAGGATGGGAAGTCTAAGATCAAGGAGCTGGCACTTGTTGACTAGGGCTTTCTTGCTGTGTTCTCACATACAGAAGGCAAGCTAGCAGGATGCTCCCTGAAGCCTCTTTTATTAAGGGCCTTCATCCCAGTCCTGAGAGAATCCCTCATGGCCTAGTGATCTCTTAAAGGGCCCACCTCTTGATGCTGTCACATTGGCAACGCTTGAATTTGAGGGGACACATTCAAGCCATAGCAAACTGAACATTTCTCCCATGCAAGATAGCACCATGTTCTTTGTCAGTAGGTATTGGTAGAGGGGCACTGCAGAATAAAGGGGCTTCTCTTGCTTCTAAGATGATACTGTGACAGTTAATTTTATGTGTCAACTTGACTGGGCCACAGGGTGCCTAGCTACTGGGTCATACTTTTTTTGTTTTAAGAGATTTAACTTCTGCTCTGATTTTCCAATTATAAGGTCAAACATTATGCTAGGTGTTTCTGTGAGGGTGTTTTTACATGAGATTGACATTTAAATCAGTGAACTTTGAGTAATGCAGACTGCCCTCCTCAATGTTAGTGGGCTTGATCCAGTCAGGTGAAGGTTTGAGGAGAAAAAATGACTGTCCTCTTCCAAGAACAAGAGGATCCTCCAACAGATACCTTTGGACTGGACCTGCACCATCAGCTTTCCTGGGTCTCCAGCCTCCTGCCTCACACTCCAGCTTTTGGACTTGTTAGACTTAATAATAATCACACAAGCCCATCCTTTTAAGGGAGTTTGTCTGGAGAATCTTGACAAACACAAACATCTACTGAGAGTTCCTGTCCAAGTTTTGCTCACACCCTAGCAAGAGGCTTCTGGCTTACCAGTAGAGGGTGTGAGGTTCTTTGCGTGTAAGACCTGATCCACCAGCTGTACACCAGCTCTGGCCCAAGGCAAGACAGGGAATTTCCCCATCACTGAGTAGGCTATAGCCACTCTCTCTCCATTAGGCCTGACTTCACCATGGGTAAGGAGAGCCCCTTTCAAGGGTATTCTTAACTTGGGTACTCTCAGTCCTAGAACATCGTAGCTCTCTTTCATCCCTCTTAAAAGCTAATACCATTATCAGTTAACAGTTTTTTATATTAAAATTATCCCTGTACAAGTTAAGGTTATGGTTTCTGTCTCCTGACTAGATATCAGGATACAGTATTTACTGTCATATTTCTACTATTTTATGTTTAAAGTTTTTCATAATATTTGAACTGAATTTTTGATCATTCATTAAATACTTACACAGAACAGGACAAAGGATGATTTTCCTTTGTCTACTTATTGTAAGGAAGTGTCCAAGATTTACCACTACATCATGATTACAGGTGGTCACCAACTTATGATGGTTTTAGGATTTTTTGACTTTACGATGGGTTTATAGGGATGCAGCCCCATTTCAAGCTGAGGAGCTCCTTAGGACTTACAAATCATGCCTCTTCCATACCATGGTAAAATTGGAAAATTGTTACATCAAGCTGTCATTAAGTAGGAGGCTGCTATGTTGCTAACGTTATATGCATTTTTAACTTATGATGGGTTTACTGGGAATTAACCACAATGTAAATCGAGGACCATCTGTATATTGTATGATTTTTGCTAATGCATTGAGAGAGATCTGTGTAAATGATCTATGAGTTCAAAATACGCATATTACCTCCAACTGTGTTAACTCATGGTTTTTAAGAGAATAAGGGTATTTTCACCCTATGTGGATATGCTGTAGAATTTTTCTAAGCTACAAAAGTCTATAAATAACAAATCAACTTAAACTTTTTGGGAAATAATTTCTACTAAAGATTCATAATCGGCGTATTCCTTCAATGACTGTACAAGTTCACCCAGCAGATAATCTCCTTGCATAAAAGTTTCAAGATCATCCAGTGTCTTGCTTATTCTGTGATCTGTGACCTGGTTCTGTGGCAAATTATATGTTCTTATTTTCTCTGATCTTCCTTTACTTCCAATCTGAATTTTTCTAGCATTCTGTCTTTTGTTTCTTTTTCTAGATGCATGCTGTACAGTTTTGCACGTAACTTTGTCATAGCCAGCTCTCTATTTTTCAGTTGAGATCTCTCTTGTTGACATTCAGAAATAACACCTGTTGGAAGATGAACTATCCGGACAGCACTGTCTGTGGTATTTACATGCTGCCCCCCAGCTCCACTGGCTCGCTTAGTGTCAATTCTCAAATCTTTCGGATTAATCACGAGATTAATCTCAGTAGGCTGGGGTAATATCGCTACAGTCATGGTGCTAGTATGGATGCGGCCTTGCTTTTCTGTCTTTGGCACTCTTTGTACTCTGTGCACACCTCCTTCAAATTTCGTGTGCCTATAGGCTTCTGAACTCCCAATGCTGGCAGATGCATGTCTAAGGCCACCTATTTCACTTGGAAAATATTCCAGGGTTTCAAAATGTCGTCTTTTAAATGCAGCATATTGTTGATACATATCAAATATCTCTGAAGTAAACAACATTGCCTCCTGACCTCCAACTCCTGCAGTTACTTCCAGGATCAAATCATTTTCATCTGTTTCTTCTGAGGGAACCAAAAGTAAGATAATCTGATGCTTCAGCTGAGTTATTTCTTTTTGACACAGAGTTATTTCATTCTCTGCAAGTTTCCTTAAATCTTCATTCTCATCGTGCAGCAAGGGCTCGGTCTCCCGCAGCTCCTGCTCCTTCTCGTTCAGCAGTTTGATCACTGCCGCCAACTCCGGCCTCCTGACCTTCAAATGGGCTTCAGACCCCTCCCTGGCGCTGGAGGAAGGTCCGCAAGGGCCCGCCCCGGGCGAACAGCTCCTGCAGCGGCGGGCTACTGGAGCTCAGGGGCCGGCGGGCTGGGCCAATGGCCCCACGGGGCCAGAGCCACCGGGCAGCGCCCCACAAAAGCCGGGACAGCCCATATTTTTATATTTTTTTGCTAGATGACTTTGAGATGGATTTTTACAAGTGGACTCTGAGTCAAAAGTAAATAAATGTGTTTGGCCATTGTGATAGTTAATATTAAGTGTCAACTTGATTGGACTGAAGGATGCAAAGTATTGTTTCCGGGTGTTGCCAGGATAAATTAACATTTGCATCAGTGGGCTGGGAGAGCAAGACTCACTCTTAGGAAGACACACCCACAATGTGGGTGGGCACCATTTAATTGCCTGCCAGTGTGGCTAGAAAAATCAGGAGAAGGTGGAAGAAACTGCCTTGCTGAGTCTCCCAGTCTTCATCTTTCTTTTGTGCTGGATGCTTCCCACCCTTAAACATGAGTCCAAGTTAGATGGCTTTTGGACTCTTGAACTTATACTAGCGTCTTGCCAGGGGCTCTCGGACCTTCAGACACAGACTGAAGGCTGCACTGTTAGCTTCCCAACTTTTGAGATTTTTGGGACTTGGACTTGGCTACTACTGGCTTCCTTGCTGCTGAACTTGCAGATAGCCTATTGTGGGACTTGACCTTGTTATTGTGTGAGTCATGTCTCCTAATAAACTCCCTTTCATATATACATATATCCTATTAGTTCTATCCCTCTAGACAACCCTATCACAGCTGTCCCACAAAAATGTGATGGACTCTCACCCAAAATTTGGTTTGAATATCAAGGCTGATGGTGCCACATATGCACCAAGATGGTATAAAAAGTTCTATTACTCACACAATGAGTTTTTCTGACAAGAACAGGGCAACGTCTCAAACATGAATAAAGATGGCTTGAGAAACTGGAGAAGGAGACCCGTTTGTTTTTTATGGTAGCTGGGAGTGGGGTTAGGGTAAGAATTATTGCGTAGGGGCTAGCACTTGTGTGTTTTGAACTTCCTACTGACACCAAAGGTAAGAGCATCGAGGCTTCCTCATCAGCTTGCCCAGATGTGTGTGGAAGGGCAAGTGGGAGTGGTGAGGCTTAAAAGTTGTCTGCTGTCCATTACAAAAAATTGAGTCACACTCTTTTTGTTACATCTTGACAAATTCTACTCCAAAGTGGTTGTACCCTTTTGTAGTTCAGATTGCCTATTTTTTCCATAGCTTTGCTAAACAAACAAACAAACAAACAAAACTACGTGGTCAGGCTTTTGAATTGTTAACAATCTGATAAGTGAGAAATGGAATGACCATGTAATTTTAATGTTAGTGTATTCTGTGAGGTTGTATACATTTTTATATGTTTAAGCTGTGGCTAATATGCTCTTATGCCTATTTTCTATAAGGCTATTGATGGTTTCTTCTCTTTTTTTACAAGCTCTTTGTATATTACTGACACTATTTTTCTGTTATATAACTTACATAATTTTTTTCATTTATTTTTTTGCTGATGGTGTTTTCTTTCTGACAAAAGATTTTTCAATTAAATGTTATCAAATGTATTACTATTTTCTCTTACAGAATCTGAATTTTGGTCTCTGTTAAGAAAATAACTCTTCTAAATTTGCATCTGAGATTATTATACATTTTTCTGTACTTTATTCATCCATTAGGAATTCTATATTGTCTCTATTAATCTCCTCCTAGTAATATCTGTGTATTTTAACACTGTTTAAATAAAATAACACATAAAACTAAAAGTGGAATTGTCCAGTCTTCATAATAAAATCCATCAATTACTTTGGTAAAATGGGTCTAGAAATCAGATAGAGCTCAGCAATAATAAGAAAACTGATTAATCGTGCCCATGTGACTCATTTTACGTTAAACCTAATGGTTTATTTAACTAACAGCCAGTGTCTCCTTTTAGGATGATTTGAACAGTAATTTAGTGTAATTTGAGTTGATAAAGTACTGATGATATAACAGAAAGATCTGGGTTCATCAATTGGTAGCTATATTTAAGGAAAGATGATTTCCTGGCATTCCCAAATTCTGTACTTTCGAGGGATTCTGTTCCCTAAAGTGAATGTGGTATAAAGAAGCTGTCATTAAATCCTAATAATTCAAGGAAACCCAATCTTATATAACTTGCCAAGGAATACACAGCCAAATAGTATTCAATCTCTGAGGGAAAACAGCTGTGTTTTGATGTTTTGCATATACTTTTAAAGTAAAACAAAAAATATTTGCTTAAACTGTCCTTTTAGATGCTCAGAGTACTTATTGTTTCAAAAGTTTTTTTTTTTTTTTCTAAAACACGATGCAGTATGTTCTTTTGCTTTAAAGCAGATATTCAGTAATTTTGACCTGGTATTATAAAAATCTACTTTTGAGTCACCTAGCTTCAGAATTCACCTAAACAGCTTACATCTGAAAAGCACACTTACACAACTGAACTGAGTTACATTACAACAAACCTCTTCTACTAGCATTCTCCTTTAAGAGCAAGGAAAAAAATGAAGTTTGGCAACGTGATTTAACAGCTGCATATAGTATTTATGCTAAAGAAATCACATAGCAGATTTTCAATTACCTACAGAAGGAGGTCCAAGGAGAGCACACAATTAAGCTACACAGATAATCATCTCAACCATGAGTTTCAACCATCTGAGCTGTTAGTAATTGACCAATTTTTATTTCACTACTACCCTGGCTGTTCTCCCCAGGAACACTGCAAGAGATATTCAATAATGAGGAACAACTGTGAATTATTAATAACTTGAACTATTCCATATACTGAATGAATATTGCATATTAATTCTTCTTAAATGAGAAACATGATATATTAATGAACAACAAGAGATAGAAATTGTTGATAGGACAAAGTTAAAATAAACACTTTGCTTGAAGGATAGAAAGGAGCTTATGTGGGACGGAGCAGCATACTCAAGGGACAAACAGCTAAACATTCCCATAATTTCTTCCACAATAAAATAATGCAATCTTTTCATGAACACACTGTATTTTCTATGTTTCTATACCCTGAAAGCATTATATGAAATGGTCATTGACATATGAAGACTCAGAAATAATCATGTGACTATTATAATTTATAGGAAATGTTGAATGGACAGTTTTAAAAAATTTTGTAGTGTTTCTGTGATCCATAATACATGGCTATCTTGAAAGTTAGCAATTACTTCTTGCACTTTTCTTCTGCTTGTGAAAACTTCAAATTAATTCTTTTTCTAGTATTTAGTTCATCCTCCAAATAATTACTTAACTTTTATCAGCAGCATCTTTTTATTTTATTTTAATTGGATCATGATACTATGCCAAAGAGTGACTTAAAAATCTTTCAGTGTCAGAAATGTAATAAGGAGTGGTGGAAATTATGCTAAACCATATTTTACTACAAAGATCATGGTTTCATTTCCAAAATGCCACTGCTGCTCTGTTGCAGATAATTATTTCCATTAAAAAATGTAAGGCCAAGTTTTGATTTGTGTCAAGCTTCAGAATTGTTAATAATCTGATAACTGAGAAATGGAATCACCATGTAATTTTAATATTAATATATTTTGTGAGGTTGTATACATTTTCATATGTTTAGCTGTGGCTAATATGCTCTTATCTTATGCCCATTTTCCTATAAAGCCGTTGCTATTTTCTTCTCCTTTTTTTTACAAGCTCTTTGTATATTATTGATATTAACTATTTTTCTGTTATATAATTTACATGATTTTTAATTTTTTTTTTTGCTGATGGTGTTTTCTTTCTGACAAAAGATTTTTTAAATGTTATCAAATTTATTAGTATTTTCTCTTACAGTATCTGAATTTTAAGAGGAAAATAGTCATTTCTCATAGGTAATAGATTAAAGCATCCTTGCCTTCTACTACTGGTATTGTGTTTCATTTAACATTTCAATCTCTGATCTACTTGAAACACATCAGCGTGTATGGTGTGAGGAACAGATCAAATTTTGACTTTTGTGTTTTGCTGTTGTGTAGTTCCAACACCACTAATTTAAAAAGCCCATCTTTTCTCTCAACTGTTGTGAGATGTCATATTTGTCATATATAACTTTTTTTTATTACTTGATTTTTTTTTCTGGTCCACTGATCCATGTATCTATGTATATGCAAATACTCCACTGATTTAATAAAATAAACATGATAATATATTTTGACATTTGGTAGGATTTACCCTCCTATCAACATTGCTATTTTTCAAGGTCCTCCTAAGTATTCTTACTTGTTGGTTTTATCAAATGAATCCTAAAACCTAGGTTCAAAAATGCTTGATGGTATCTTTATTGGAATAGTCTTACATTTAGGTAACTCAAGGAAAATTGACATAATAATGTTGATTCTTTATTTTCAAGACCACAGCATTCTACTAATTTTGTACCACTAAAGATATCAGAACTGCTTTTGTAAAAATTATAACTGAGACAATTTTTACAGTGAAAGAGGTATGACCTAACTGACTCCACCTTGCTTCAAACCTCAAAGTTGTCTGTCTTCATTCTTGGAGCATAGGCCAAACTATCTTTGGGAGAAACTTAGTTTATGGTTTAGCTTTGAAACAAAGACAATAGTTGTCCTTTTCCAAAACAGATTCCCTTCCTGCCTGGGTACTACACTGCCTTTGCAAGACTAACAAATCAGTCATAAAATTAGAAATTATGGTTTAGGAATCATGCAGCTGGAGGCTGCAAGATTCTTAACCTCCCCAGATTGCTCCTGGAGATAACATCACTATTGTGAAATGTAAGATCACCGCTTAACGTATTTTGCAGACGTTGCCTTCAATGTACCAGCAAACACTATCCAGATTAATCAACTAGCTTGTCTAGTCTTGTGGCCACTCATCCAGGAACTGACTCAGGTCAAGAGGACAGCTTCGACTCCCTAAGATTTCATCTCCAACCTAACCAGCCAGAACTCCTGTCAAATTATCTTCAAAAACTCCAGTCCCTGAATTCTCAGGGAGACTGATTTCAGTAATAATAAAACTTTGGTTTACTACACAGCTGGCTCTGTGTGAATTACTCTCTCTCTCTCTTGCAGCTCCCCTGTCTTAATAAATCAGCCCCGTCCAGACAGTGGGCAAGGTGAATCTGTTGGGTGGTTACAAGACTATTACAGTAAGTCCTCACTTTATGTCTTTGATAGGTTCATGGAAACAGCTACATTAAATGAAACAATGTATATAACAAAACCATTTTTTTCTCTTTACCATTATGTTATTCAAGGACCTGCTGTATGTTGTTTCACTTAATATTGTACTTTCCAAGAACCTATCCATGATATTGACAACATACATTACCTATAAACATGGAGTTTAACATGAATAGTGTGTGTTCTACATGAGGGAAGGAGAAAGAACCACACATTTGGTAACAACAAGAGGGCAATCCTGCATGAACTTCTTTGGCCACGTATATTCCGTTTTCCTCTATTTCTGGGAACACGGGGGAATCGTTTTTCCATCTCTTGCAGTTTAGTGGGATTATCTGCTACGATGACATACGCATGTATTTTGACTAATACATAGGAACTGTATATTTTCTTTTTATAAACCTGGTGCCCTGTACATTGTATAGACAATTAGAAAATAGGTATTAAAAGAATAAAAGTAATCATATTAGAAATTCCAGCAGTATTATCCCATGGCCTCACATAATTTTTCCATTGTAAATATAGCTAAGCATGCAAAGTTGTATTATGTATTAGTTTTTCATTAACCTACAATTTTCTTAACACTTCTAAATTTGAATCTGAGATTATTATACATTTTTCTGTACTTTATTCATCCATTAAGAATTCTATATTGTCTCTATTAACCTTCTCCTAGTTATATCCATGCATTTTAACACTGTTTAAATAAAATAACACCTAAAACTAAAAGTGGAGTTGTCCATTCTTCATAATAAAATCCACCAATTACTTTGGCAAAATGGCTCTAGAAATCAGGTAGAGCTCAGCAATAAGATGAAAACTGATTAATCGTGCCCATGTAACTCATTTTACATTAAACCTAATGGTTTATTTAATTGACAGCTATTGTCTCCTTTTAGGTTGATATGAACAGTAATTTAGTGTAATTTGAGCTTGATAAAGTACCGATGATATAACACAAAGATATGGGTTCATCAATCGGTAGCTATATTTAAGGAAAGATGATTTCCTGGCATTCCCAAATTCTGTACTTTCGAGGGATTTTGTTCCCTAAAGTGAATGTGGTATAAAGAAGCTGTCATTAAATCCTAATGGTTCAAGGAAACCCAATCTTATATAACTTGCCAAGGAATACACAGCCAAATAGTATTCAATCTCTGAGGAAAAGCAGCTGTGTTTTGATGTTTTGCACAAATTTTTAAAGTAAAAAAAAAAAAATTTGCTTAAACTGTCCTCTTAGATGTTCAGAGTACTTATTGTTTCAAAAGTGTTTTTCTAAAACATGATGCAGTGTGTTCTTTTGCTTTAAAGCAGGTATTCAGTAATTTTGACCTGGTATTATAAAAATCTACTTTTGAGTCACCTAGCTTCAGAATTCACCTAAACAGCTTACATCTGAAAAACACACTTAAACAACTGAACTCAGTTACATTACAATCAACCTCTTCTACTAGCATTCCCTTTTAAGAGCAAGAAAAAAAAAAACGAAGTTTGGCAACATGATTTAACAGCTGCATATAGTATTTATGCTAAAGAAATCACATAGCAGATTTTCAATTACCTACAGAAGGAGGTCCAAGGAGAGCACACAATTATACACAGATACTCATCTCAATCATGAGTTTCAACCATCTGAGCTGTTAGTAATTAGCCAATTTTTATTTCACCACTACCCTGGCTGTTCACCCCAGGAACATTACAAGAGATATTCAATGATAAGGAACAATAATAACATGAAATATTCCATATACTGAATGAATACTGCATATTAATTCTTCTCAAATTAGAAACATGATATATCAATGAACAACAAGAGATAGAAATTGTTGATAGGACAAAGTTAATATAAACCCTTTGCTTGAAAGATAGAAAGAAACTTATGTGGGATGGAGCAGCATACTCAAGGGACAAATAGCTAAACATTCCCATAGTTTCTTCCACAATAAAATAACGCAATCTTTTCATGAACACACTGTATTTTCTATGTTTCTATACCCTGAAAGCATTTTATGAAATGGTCATTGACGTATGAAGACTCAGAAATAATCATGTGACTATTATAATTTATAGCAAACGTTGAATGGACAGTTTTAAAAAATTTTGCAGTGCTTTTGTGATCCATAATATATTGCTATCTTGAAAGTTAGCAATTACTTCTTGCAGTTTTTTCCTGCTTGTGAAAACTTCAAATTGATTCTTTTTCTAATATTTAGTTCATCCTCCAAATAATTACTTAACTTTTATCAGCAGCATCTTTTTATTTTAATTGGATCAAGATACTATGCCGAAAAGTGATTTAAAAATCTTTCAGTGTCAGAAATGTAATAAGGAGTGGTGGAAATAATGCTAAACTATATTTTACTACAAAGACCATGGTTTCATTTCCAAAATGCCACTGCTGTTCTGCTGCAGTTAATTATTTCCATTTGAAAATACAAGGCAGGCCGGGCGCGGTGGCTCAAGCCTGTAATCCCAGCACTTTGGGAGGCCGAGACGGGCGGATCACGAGGTCAGGAGATCGAGACCATCCTGGCTAACACAGTGAAACCCCGTCTCTACTAAAAAATACAAAAAACTAGCCGGGCGAGGTGGCGGGCGCCTGTAGTCCCAGCTACTCCGGAGGCTGAGCCAGGAGAATGGCGTGAACCCGGGAGGCGGAGCTTGCAGTGAGCTGAGATCCGGCCACTGCACTCCAGCCCGGGCGACAGAGCGAGACTCCGTCTCAAAAAAAAAAAAAAAAAAAAAAAAAAGAAAATACAAGGCCACGATTACCAGATCTTCCATTATTTCTAAAAGAAGCCACTAACAGCATGATTTTAATGGTTACAAAGATTAATATTTTTATCATCTTGGTGTTCTTTACACTTAAGGAACAAAATTGCATAGTACAGATAATCCATCCCTTAAATTTGTGTGGACACATTGTTTCACACTTTGGTTCAATAACTAATTACATATTTTAACTTGCCCTTTCTCATTGTTAATGCCACATGCTTACCACAAAGACAATAACCGTTTACTAAGAAAATTTTTGTTTGACACAATAATACCACAGTTACCTTGCTTTGATATACAATTTCTCATTGTTCTGCTATACTCTTTTTTTTGCATCATGCCCACAAAACTGGAAACATTTCTCAACAGCTTCCATTAAAAAAAAAAAGAAAAAGAAATAATTAGCTTATATTTATATGAAATAGATAATTCATAAATTCTATAAAACACTCAGGATAAACCCTATGAAGATAGCAGAAGAAGCAAGCATAAAATAAGTACGATCTCTCAAGGATATATTGATTCCCTCATAGCTTAGCTTGCACACAGGCTAATGATGACAATATTGTAGCATGAAACCTAAGAGTGTATGTGAGTGTGGGGGTGTATGTGTGTGTTAGAGAGAGAGCCTGCCCTTTAAATCTACAACAGATAAGTCCAAAAGGTTTACCTTTTACATGCACACACATACTTATCACACACTTACCATCTTAGGACCTTTTAATATCTGTTTATAAAAATGTCTCAGGAGAATGTTGAAGAGTACATTGATTTTCACTTAGGCCCTTTTTTTTCTAACTACATGCTATAGAAGTGTCTGTTGTGAAGTATTTCGGAGAAAATATAACAAATTTTATTTGAATATTTGCTTTATAAAACCAGCTGCATATGCTATAGACTAGAAAGAGATTGCCTAGGTAAACTTCTGTAGTTCAAATCTTGAAGAAAATCAAAGGTTAAACGCTGAGGAGGCATTTCAATTCTAGTGACTCCATGAGTTCTCTTTAAAATACTTGCACATGCACACCATAAATATAATAGAGAATGTATTTTAACATATTAAGAAGACATAGGGATGTTTAATATTAATTTAAAACCCCATGGAACAGAAATAGCCATAATGTCCTGCCCTACCTCATCCACATGGAGTAAATAGTAGGGGTTGATGCTACCAGCTAACTGAATGCTAAGACTGGAAAAAAGCAAAAGAGTCTGAAAAGTAAAATACCAAGTGTTAATTTGGACCCAAATCCTGCCACACTTTCTACGAGACAAAATCAGACGCATTGTATGAGACATAGTTACATATTAGATGCTCGTTGTTAGGCACATACATATTAAGAATTGTTATATCTTCTTGGAGAATTGATTCTTTTATCATTATGTAATGCCCTTCTTTACTTTTGATATTTTCCTTACTCTCAAATCCGCTTTGTCTGAAATTAATATAGTTACTGCAGCTTTCTTCTTGTTCGTGTTGTTAGCATGGCATATGTTTCTCCATCACTTTACTTTTATGGATCATAATTTTCTGCTTCTTTGCATATTTAATAATTTACTGTATGGTAGATATCTGTGAATATTATGGTGTTGAATGTCTAAATTTGTTGTCTTACATTAACTAGATTTGAATTATGTTTAGACAGGCAGTTAAGTTACTTACAGATAAGTTTAATTCTTCTCTACTGAAAAATCTATCATACAAAGAGTTTTTTCAACTTGATTGGCCAGGATTTAAATGTTTCCCAACCCTGTGTAATTTCTGGTAATTATTCAAGACAGGACTTTCCAGTTATGTCTTACCTCGTGGAATTTCATCTTGTGCATGCACAGCTTTTTATTGAGCAAAAAGTTCAAGGCTTTTCTATGCAGATTTGTGAAGCTCTTCCTCTGTGCTATTTCTTCAACTCTGGTACTCTACTCCACAAATTCCAAAGTTTAGCCATCTATACTTTCCAAAATTTCAATTCCGGTCTTTTCAATCCAGGGAGATTACTGGTATTTTCCTGAGTTTACCTTTCCTATTTCTCTGTCTGGGGTATTGTGGTGCTTACCTTCTTTTATCCCTTCACTGATTACGGTTCTATCCTGCATGTTTGCCAATGTCTGCAAACAGTATTTTATCTGTATTTTCTAGTTTTATAACTTTTTCTGAAAGGAGGTCAAGTCCACTACCAGTTATTCTATCAAAGTAGGAAAAATTTCATCTTGCATTTTTAATATACCAAATTTACAATATTTTATAATAAAAGTCACTTATGATAGTCCATGTTTTTATTTATTACTATTTGCTTTACTTAGTTTTATTTAACTCTAAAATAGACTTCCCGGAACTGCCACCCCCACACCACCCAATCCACGTGGATTTCCCTGTGATCCTCTATGAGGTGTGAGCCTGGGAAGTAGCAGACAATAGTACCTCCTGCTCCAGCCAGAAACTCCCAGGCTCAAGGTGTGGCTTCCATTGAGGAGCCCAGGCCGGGGCCACAACTCTGAGTAACCTCTATTGGCACATTACCTTCAGCTGTGAGCGGGTCAGTCCTGCGGTATTGGCTGGGTGTTGGTTTGTGTGTGGACAAGAGGTGGTTGGTGGCTGGTGAAGGCTAATGGCAGAGTTAGCCGCCTACTCTCCCCAGCCACCCCTGCAAGAAGCATGGAAGGGCATATACCAGTCAGGAATGCCCAGTACCTGGTTCCTTGCCTGGTCTGCTTTCTTCCAAGTTTGCCTGGGGCCTAACCCTGCTAGAGGCTATAGCACTTTACTAGCAAGGTCTGCCTTCTTCCAGCCCCTAGGCTGTGGGTGCTGTATACAAGTAGGAACGTCCTTTCCTTCACTTCCCTTTTAACCCCTAGTCAGAGCATTTCAGCCATTTGCTACTTCAATTTCTCCTGTGTTGGACAGAGGCTGGGGGCAATGCCAGCCTGATTCTTCCCACCTACCTGCCATCTGTTCCCGCCTTCAGATGGATGGACAGTTTGCTGGCTGTTGATAGGAGTGGGGACTGGGTGGGGGCTTCACCTTCTACCCAGGGCTGGGCTGATCCCCCTACTGCAACTAGTTTTTGCTCCCCTATCCCCAGTTGAGGAGTTAAGAGGGTGCAGGCTGGGGTCAGGACAGGCTGCAGATGCTTGCTCCTATAGGGAGTTACTCCAACTCACCTATTCTGTCTAATCCCCCATGTCTTTGCACCAAGTCCTCCACCCCTCCAATTGGGAAGGGACTATTCACCACCTTATGGTAAGGGACAACATCCTGAGGCTGGTGCCAGTAGTTATGAATAGCCTACCACCCCTTCCCCTACAGTAACCTCCACCCCTTCAGCATGAGTCAAGGGAAAGTACTGGAGCCGCTGGGTATGAAAAGAAAGGAGGGAAAAAGCATTAAAAGGAATACTACAATGTGAAGGTTTGTAAATAGTTCATGACGGTGTCGTGGCAGAGTCTGATTTCTATACAGAGGTAACTTTAAAAAACAAAATACTGTGCAAGATCTATGCTTCTAGAGTGTGGGAAATGGCTTGCAGAGAGTGGCCCCCAGCCTAGAAAGACTGTTGTGTTATTTGTTGAATTTCAGTAAAATGATTTATAGATCCTAAAAATAAATGAATAAAATAGACTTCTTATGTCAATTTTGACTGATTTTGTCAAGATCCTTTATGTATACATATAAAGTATATATGTATAAATACGAATATACATGTGTGCATATTTGTGTGTGTGTATATATATACACATATATACATACGTATCTAAAAATTGTGTGAAATTTTTATCCCACTAAAGACACCGCATTTATTTTACCAACATTTCAATGAAAGTGTGTATCAAGCTGGGCGCAGTGGCTCACGCCTGTAATCCCAGCACTTTGGGAGGCCGAGGCGGGTGGATCACAAGGTCAGGAGTTCAATACCAACCTTGCCAAAATGGTGAAACACCATCTCTACTAAAAATACAAAAAAGTGAGCTGGGCGTGGTGGTGGGCGCCTGCAATCCCAGCTATTCAGGAGGCTGAGGCAGAGAATTGCTTGAACCCAAGAGGCGGAGGTTGCAGTGAGCCGAGATCACGCCACTGCACTCCAGCCTGGGCGACAGAGTGAGACTCCATCCCCGCCCCCACCAAAAGAAAAAGAAAAGAAAAAAGAAAGTATGTATCAAATTAAAAAATGGGAGTTTGAATTGTCTCAGGTACTGGTTGGGGGCTGGCTGCTGAGGTATTTGGCTGAGGTGTTTATATGGACATATGTTGTCATTTCTATTGAATGCCTAAAAGTGGAATTGCTGGAAACAAGGATCCTACCGTAATAACTCAGCATATATTTTTATAGAGTCTTCTGGTGGGTTTGAGCAAGATGGCTGAGTAGAATCGGCCAGGTGGAACAGCTCCCACAGAGGGATGGGGATGACTGGTGCACTCCTAACAAATATTCAGACGGGAAGCCTTGGAGAGTGGATGGAGGGAAGACACAGAAGCTAGCCTGAAGTGGGAGGAAGCTGGGAATCCTGCATGGCGCTACCAAACACAGGGACTCATTCTGGGCTCCTAGTGACTCTGGGGCAGCCAATGACTTGAAGTGCCAAGGAGCAGCCCACTCTCCCCACAGACCTCTAGAATCCTGGCAGAAATAGACCCCCCTACAACTATAGACACTTGAGTTGGCAGAGAAAGCTGCTTAGAGAAATGGTAGGGGCAGAACTCCAGCCAGTGCAGAGCCCAGAGGGTTTAGTGTGGGAGCATCTGTAGTGGAGCATGGCCAGGGATGCCCATCCCTCACAGGCTCAACTTGTTTCCATAGAAGACTGTAGCACTGGGAGAGCTGTCAAACCTAAATTCTGCTGAGCAGTCTTGCCCATTAGACAGAACCAGTCTGGCCTGAGTATCCTTTGTTGTACTGGCTTCTACTGAGACCCCAGCTTGGTAATACCTGCTTGCAGGGCAGCCTTGGGTGCCCAGGGTTTCTGCATCTTCTGAAACCTTGGGTGCCCAGGGTTTCAGCCTTGGGTGCCCAGTAGCTCCTGCACTGGTGGATTGTGCCTGACTGGCAGAGAGCTCCAATGGGGCAGCACCACAGCTATGCACCAGCCCGCCATATCACTCCCCATACTACAGCTTTCTCCAGGCCCACTGCAATCCTCCACATCCCTTTGCCAGTGTGTGTATGCATGAGTTTTATCTTCCCTGCCACACCAGCACACATGTGTGTGTGTACCCTGGCCTAGCTCTGCTGCTGCCTGAAGTGCACCCCATTCCCCTGTCTCACCATTGCGTAAAGACCTTAGCAGGCACAGAGCATCCCATGCCTGCTCCAGCCAATAAGCCGCCATTGTAGCAACACTGTGCCTGAGTGAAACTAGGCACCGAGAACAGTAGGCCCTTCTCCACCCTGAGAAGTCACAGAAGGTGCACACAGAACTGCACTTGCAAGTGTCCCAACTCCCTGTTAACATCACCTCCAGTGTGACCATCCACATAGTAGACAATGGAGGTTCCTTGCAATCGCAGGGCCATCCTGCCTTTGCTGCTGCTGTGAATGCCCATGGGGAGACGAATGCCCTTGAATACGTTAGCACCCTGATGCAGATCACGAGTGTGCATTTCGCCGCCATGCCGCTACTGCTGGCACATATGAAAAACACTGAATTTTACTGCCGCTACCCTATGAAATGCTTTGGAAGGCATCACCCATCAGAGTGTAGTGACCAGCGGTCCAGAAGCACATTGGCTCCCCCTAGTGCAGTGGGTTCCTAAACTCAAGGAGCCAGAGAAATAAATCAGGGCATGATATAAGTCCCCAAGGTTTAGAACACATAAGCCAAGAGTTGAGAGCTGAATTCTGGCCCCCTGAAGTCTTCCAGAAATGTAACCAGCAGACTGAATCCATGTTACACAATTAAACCCTCAAAGTCATCAAAAAAGAAAAGAAAACAAGTCCAAAGGATAGCAATTTCAAAGATTAAACGAACATCAGCCCACAAAGATGAGAAAGAACTAGCACAAGAACAAGAACTCTGACAGTTAAAAAAGCCAGAGTGCATTCTTTCCTATAAACAACTGCACTAACCCACCAGGAAGGGTGCTGAACTGGGTTGAGACAGCTGAAATGACAGAAATAGAATTCAAAATGTGGATAGAAATGGAGATACTGATGTGCAGCAGTATGTTGAAACACAATACAAAGAAGCTAAGAATTACAATAAAATGATACAAGAGCTGACAGACAAAATACTCAGTGTAGAAAAGAATGTAACCACCCTGATAGTGTTGAATAACATTCTACATGAAATTCATAATGCAATCACAAATTTTAACAGCAGAACAGACCAAGCTGATGAGAGAATCTCAGAGCTTAAAGACTGGCTTTCTGAAATAAGACAGTCAGACAAGAATGGAGGAAAAAAACAAAATGGAACAAACAAAACCTCTGACAAATACAGGATTATGTAAAGAAATCAAATGTGCTAGTCATTGGTGCCCTGAAAGAGATGGAGAGAATGGAAGCAACTTGGAAAACATATTGCAGGATGTCATCCATGAGAACTTCCCCAACCTGTCTAGAAAGGCTGACATTCAAATGCAGTAAAGGCAGAGAATTCCAGTAAGATACTTCATTAGAAGGTCATTCCCAACACATATAATTCCCCAAAGTCAAAATGAAAGAAAAAATGTTAAAGCTAGCTAGAAAGTTCACTTTACCTACAAAGAGAAGTCCATCAGACTAACAACACACCTCTCAGTAGAAACTCTACAAGCCCAAAGAAATTAAGAGACAAATATTCAACATTCCTAAATAAAAGACATTCTAATCAATAATTTTATATCTAGACAAACTAAGCTTCAAAAGCAAAGGAGAAATAAGATCCTTTGCACAAAAGCAAATGCGAGGGAATTCTTTACCATGAGACCTGCCTTACAAGAGCTCCTGACAGAAGCACTAATGAGGGAAAGGAGAAATCACTACAGTCACTACAAAAGCACACTTAAATACATAGAACACTAACGGTATAAAGCAACCACACAAACAAGTCTGCATAATAACAAGCTAACATCTTGATGACACAATCAAATTCAGAAATATCAATGCTAACCTTGAATGTAAATAGACTAAATAACCTAATTAAATAGCACAGAGTGGCAAACTGGATAAAGAACCAAGATTCAATGGTATGGGGTCTTTAAGAGACCCATCTCACACCCATAGGCTCAAAACAAAGAGGTGGAAAAAACTAGAAAGCAAATTAAAAAAAAAAAAAAAAAAAGAAAAGCAGGGGTTGCCATCTTGTTATCTGAAAAAAGAATCTAAACTCAAAAAGATAAAAAAAGACATACAAGAGCATTACATAATAGTAAAGTGTTTAGTTCAACAAGAAGACTTAACTATTTTAAATATATATGCACCCAACACAGGAGTACCTAGATTCTTTAAAAAAGTTCTTAGCAACTTACAAAGAGATATAGAGTCCCACACAATAATAGTGGGAGACTTTAACAGCCCACTGATAATATTAGACAGATCACTGATTGAGACGGAAAATTAACAAAGATATTCAGGACCTGAACTCAGCATGGGATCAAATGAACATGACAGAACTCTCCATCCAAAAACAATAGAATATACATTCTTCTCTGTTGTGGGAAGTCAGGGACCCCGAATGGAGGGACCAGCTGAAGCCATGGAAGAAGAACATAAGTTGTCAAGATTTCATGGACATTTATTAGTTCCCCAAATTAATACTTTCATAATTTCTTACACCTGTCTTTATTGCAATCCCTGAACATAAATTGTGAACATTTCATGGACACTTATCACTTCCCCAATCAATACCCTTGTGATTTCCTATGCCTGTCTTTACTTTAATCTCTTAATCCCATCATCTTTATAAGCTGAGGAGGATGTATGTTGCCTCAGGACCCTGTGATGATTGCATTAACTGCACAAATTGGTTGTACAGCATATGTGCTTGAACAATATGAAATCTAGGCACCTTGAAAAAAGAACAGGATAACAGCAACGTTCAGGGAACAAGGGAGATAACTTTAAAGTCTGACTGTCTGTGGGCCGGGCAGAACAGAACCATATTTCTCTTATTACCGAAAATGGGTAAGATAAATATCGTTGAATTCTTTCCCCAGTAAGGAATATTACACCCTAGTCTCCTGCAGCGCCCCCAGGCTTGCTAGGATTAGGAAATTCCAGGCTGACAAATTATAGTCAGACTGGTCCTCTGCTCTTGAACCTTGTTTATCAATGACAATGCATGCACAGCTGGACATGGAAGTTCATTAGTGATTCTAGTTTCACCCTGACGTTGTGATCTCGCCCTGACCTCCTGCCTTGTGATCTTTTGTTGCCCTCAAAGCATGTGATCTCTGTGACCCACACACTATTCGTGCACTTCCTCCCCTTTGAAAATTGCTAACAAAAACTTGCTGGTTTTACGGCTCAGGGAGCATCACGGAACCTGCCGACATGTGATGTCTCCCCCGGACACTCAGCTTTAAAATCTCTCTCTTTTGTACTCTTTCCCTTTATTTCTCAGACCAGCTGATGCTTAGGGAAATAGAAAAGAACCCACATTGAATATCGGAGGTGAATTTCACCCGATACTTCTCATCTGCGCATCACACATACTCTAAAATTGACTACACAATTGGACATAAAATAATCCTCAGCAAATGCAAAAGAACCAAAATCACACTAAACCCTCTCTCAGACCACAGTGCAATAGAAATAGAGTTCAAGACTAAGAAAATCACTAAAAGCTATACAATTACATGAAAAGCAAACAACCTGCTCCTGAATGATTTTGGAGTAAATAAAGAAATTAAAGCAGAAATCAAGAAGTTCTATGAAATTAATGAGAACAAAGATTCAACATAACAGAATATCTAGGACAAAGCTAAGACAGTATTAAGAGGGAAATATATAGCACTAAGTGCTCACATCAAAATTTATAAAGATCTCAATTTAAAAACCTAACATCACAACTAAAAGAACTAGAAAACAAAGAGCAAAGAAACTCCGAAGCTAGCAGAAGACAAAAAATACGAAAATAAGATCTGAAAGACACTGAGATACAAAACCATTCAAAAAAAAAAAAAAAAATCAACAAATGCAGGAGGTTTTTTTTAAAAAAAAAATAAAATAAAATAGATATACCTCCAGATAGACTAATAGAGAAGAAAAGAGAGAAGATCCAAAAAAGTACAA
This sequence comes from Piliocolobus tephrosceles, assembly GCF_002776525.5. Lineage (NCBI taxonomy): Eukaryota > Metazoa > Chordata > Mammalia > Primates > Cercopithecidae > Piliocolobus > Piliocolobus tephrosceles. The sequence continues at coordinate 61,126,184 of NC_045445.1, read as the reverse complement.
TTAGAAAATACAAAGGGGATATTACCACAAACCCCACAGAAATACAAACAACCATCAGAGAATATTACGAACACCTCTCTATATACAAACAAAAATCGAGAATACATAAATAAATTCCTGATTACATGTATCTCCCAAGTTTGAGCCAGAAAGAAATTAAGCCCTGAACAGAGCAATGATGAACTTTGAAATTGAACCAGTAATAGCCTACCAACCGAAACAACCCAGTACCAGATGGATTCACAAAAGAATTCTACCAAATGTACAAAGAAGAGCTGGTAGTATTCTCACTGAAACTATTTTTAAAAATCTAAGGAGGAAGAATTCCTCTCTATCTCATTCTTTGAAGCCAGCATCATCCTTATACCAAAACCTGGCAGAGACACAACAACAACAACAACAAAACACTTCAGGTCAATATCCTTGATGAACATTGATGTAAATATCCTCAGTGAGAGTACTGGCAAACTGAATTAAGCAGCACATCAAAAAGCTTATCCACCATGATCAAGTAGGCTTTATCTCTGGGATGCAAGGTTAGTTTAACATATGCAAATCAATAAAAGTGGTTTATTACATAAAGAGAACTAAAGACAAAAACTCAACAAGTGCAGAAAGGCTTCTGATAAAATTCAATACCCCTTCATGTTAAAAATTCTCAATGAGTTAGGATTTGAAGAAACATACCTCAAAATAATAAAAGTCATCTATGAAAAATCCACAGTCAACATAATACTTAATAGGGAAAAGCTGGACGCATTCCATTTAAATACTGGCACAAAACAAGGATGACCTCTCTCACTAATCCTACTCATCATAGTATTGGAAGTACTGGCCAGTGTAACCAGGCAAGAGGAAGAAATAAAGGGCATGCAAATAAAAAGAGAGAAAGTCAAACTATCCCTGTTTGCAGGTGACATGATTCGATATCTAGAAAACCCCATAGTCTCAGTCTAAAAGCATATTAAGCTGATAAGAGAAACTTCAGCAAAATCTCAGGGTACAAAATCAATGTACAAAAATTACTAGCATGCCTACACATCAACAAGAGTCAAGCGGAGAGCCAAATCAGAAATGCAATTCAATTCACAATTGTCACAGAAAAATAAAATACCAAGGAATACAGAAAACCAAGGAGGTGAAAGAACTCTACAAAGAGAACTACAAAACACTTGTCAAAGAAATCCGAGATAACACAAACAAATGGAAAAACATTCCATTCCCATGTATAGAAAAAACGAATATCATTAAAATGTTCATACGGCCCAAAGCAATTTATAGGTTTAATTTTATTCCTATTAAACTGTCAATAAAATTTTTCATAGAACTAGAAAAAATGATTTTAAAATTTATATGGAACCAGAAAACATTCTGAATAGCCAAGGAAATCCTAAACAAAAAGAACAAAGCTGAAGGCATCACACTATTTGACTTCAAACTATACTATAGGGCTACAATAACTAAAACAGCATGGGACGGGTACAAAAACAGACATAGAGCAATGACACAGAATAGAGAGCCCAAAACTAAGGCCACACACCTACAACTATCTCATCTTCTAGAAAGCTGACAAAACCAAGCAATGGGTAAAGCACTCCCTATTCAATAATTGGTGCTGGAATAAGTACCTAGTTATATGTGGAAGAAAGAAACTGGATCCCATTCTTATGCTATATACAAAATTAACTAAAGATGGATTGAAGACTTAAATGTAAAACTTAAAAGCATAACAACCCTGGAAGACAATCTACGCAATACCATTCTGGATATAGAAATGGGCAAAGATTTTATGACAACGATGTCAAAAGCAATTGCAACAAAAGCAAAAACTGACAAATAGGATCTAATTAAACTAAAGGGTTCTGCACAGCCAAAGAAACTATCCACAGAGTAAACAGACATCCTGCAGAATGGGAGAAAATTATTTCAAACTATGCATCTGACATTCAGCATCTACAAGAAATAAATTTACAAGAGAAAAACAAACACTCCCATTAAAAAAAGTAGTCAAAGGACATGAAGAGACACTTTTCAAAACAAGACAAACATGTCACCAACAAGCATATGAAACAAAGCTCATCACTGATTATTAGAGAAATTCAAATCAAAACCACAGTGAGACATTATCTCACACCTGTCAGAGCGGCTATTACTAAAAGTCAAAAAATAACAGAACCAGGTAAAGTTGGAAAGAAAAAGCAATGGTTATACACTTTTGGTAGGAGTGTAAATTAATTCATTGTGAAAAACATTGGCCATTCCTGAAAGACCTAATAACAGAACAGTGGACCCAGCAATTCCATTACTGAGTATACACCCAAAAGAATATAAATCATACTGTTATAAAGTCACATATATGTGTATGTTTATTGCACAACTATTCACAATAGTAATGACATGGAATGAACCTAAATCCCCATCAATGGTAGACTGGATAAAGAGCATGGGGTACCTATACACCTTCGAATACTATGTAGCCATAATAAAGAATGAGATTATGTCCTTTGCAGAAACATGGATGGAGCTGGAGGCTATTATCCTTAGAAGACTAAAGGAGGAATAGAAAGCCAAATACCATGCGTTCTCACTTATAAGTGAGTGCTAAATGATGAGAACACATTGACTCATAGAGGGGAACAATAGCCACTGGGACCTACTGGAGGGTTGAGGGTGAAGGTGGGAGAAGATCAGGAAAAATAACTAATGCGTACTAGGCTTAATACCTGCGTGATGAAATAATATGTACAACAAACTCCCATGACATGAGCTCACCTATATAACAAACCTGCACACATACCCCTGAACTTAAAATAAAAGTTAAAAAAAAAAAGAAAAAAAGATAGGCCGGGCACGGTGGCTCACGCCTGTAGTCTCAGTACTTTGGGAGGCCTAGGCAGACGGATCACGAGGTCAGGAGATCGAGATCATCCTGGCTAACACGGTGAAACCTTGTCTCTACTAAAAATACAAAACATTAGCCAGGCGTGGTGGCAGGCACCTGTAGTCCCAGCTACTCAGGAGTCTGAGGCAAGAGAATGGCGTGAACCCAGGAGGTGGAGCTTGCAGTGAGCCGAGATGGCACCACTGCAACTCCAGCCTGGGCGACAAAGCAAGACTCCATCTCAAAAAAAAAAGATAAAGAAGTCCCGATGAACATATGTTCTGTAATATATTTTGCCAAGTCTAGCAGAGTTTCAGATTCAACAGTCAGATCAGATAGCTTTTGAAATAATGTACTGAAAAATAGAAACAAAATAGAAAAATCCTGAAATAATATTCATGACCTTAAGAAAAAAAATCATGTTTAAAAAAGAAAAGACTCAATCTTTTAACCATAACAATTGTACACCTTAATAGAAACCAAGCTTTAATTGTTCGGTGCATGGGTATATTTCTTATAAATATTTGATTCCTTGTTATTTTCTTAGGAAGTCTTATCAAACCATATGCATTTGTAAATAATTCAGAATTGCATTAGATAGAACAAAATATAGAACTGTCATACTTAGTTTATTTTTATGAAGAAGAAAAGAAATTCACTTAAATTATTTTAATAAATAATAAATGCCACATATGTTGGTAAAGGAAAGAGCAATTTTGTAGGACTGCAAAATCAATTATATGACTGCATAACTGGAGATGAAATGCAGTTTAGGAACTGAGAGTGCTCAATCTTTTGGGATAATAATTGTCATATTTGTCTCTTGATAGCCTGTATTAAACATCTTTCATTCTGGCAATTCCTTTTCTCTTGTCTTTGCTTCTCCTGTACTTGTTACTACCAATAATTACCTCAGTCTTTACATTGTTCAACTTTTTTCTCTATATATTGTTTTCATAATACCTTTTTGTATTTACCACTTCTGCTTACTCATAACTTGGTTTTTCTATGAGTCGCTTTCAGTCTTTCTTATTGCTAGCAACTGAAAGATTCTTTCTATATATTTAGTGGTTTTGGCTACCTAGTTCATCACCTTTCATCTGATACAAATTTTTATGTCAGGCAACATTATAAGACATTAAAGACAGTGGCGATTGACTGCCTTTGAGCCAGGTGTTCCAGTCATAGGTTATTTGAGTGTGACCAGTAGAATGGTTAATAGGTTCCAGTGTATAACAACCAAGAGTTTTCTCCTTGAAAGGAGGGTGAAGAATTATTTCCTCAGAAGGGGTTGTGTTATGGGTAGGAACCGACTTAAGAATATTGTTCAAAAATAAAAAACAAAAATTATATGATCTTCTCAGTAGATGCAGAAAAAACATTTACAAATCCAGCATCCATTTATGATTAAAACCCTTAGCAAAATCAGAAGGGAGATATCTTCAGGTAAAAAAAAAAAAAAGCCATCTGTGACAAACCCACAGTCAACATTATAGTGAATGGGGAAAAGTTGAAAGCATTCCCCATGGAACTGGAACAAGACAAGGGTGCCCACTTTTACCACTTCTATTCGACATACTACTGGAAGTCCCAGCCAGAGCAATCAGACAAGAGAAAGAAATAAAGGGCCTTCAAATCAGTGAAGAGGAAGTCAAACTGTCATTGTTAGTTGATGATATAATCCTATCTGCAGAAAACTCTAAGGATTCATTAAAAAAGCTCCTAGGTCTCATTAATGAATTCAGTAATTTCAAGATCCAAAATCTGTGTGCACAAATCAGTAGCTCTGCTATACACCAACAACGACCAAAGTGAGAATCAAACTAAGAACTCATCCGCTTTTACAATAGCTGAAAAAAAATAAAATAAAATACTTAGGAATACACTTAACCAAGGAAGTAAAAGACCTCGACAAAGAAAACTACAAAAACGCTACTGAAAGAAATCATAGATGATGCAAACAACTGGAAACACATTCCATGCCCATGAATTGGTAGAATCAATATTGTGAAAATTACCATACTGCCAAAAACAATATACAAATTCAATGCAATTCCCATCAAAATGCCATCATCATTCTTTATACAACTAGAAAAATCAATCTTAAAATTCATACGGAACCAAAATGTGCCCATTTAACCAAAGCAAGACTAGGCAAAAAGGACAAATCTGGAATCATCACATTCCAGATGTCAAATTATACTACAAAGCTGTAGTTATCAAAACAGCATGGTACTGGTATAAAAATAAGCACTTAGACCAAGGAAACAGAATAGAGAAGCCAGAAATAAAGTCAAATATTTACAGCCAACTGATCTTCAACAAAGCAAACAAAAACATAAAGTGGGAGAAGGACACCCTATTAAACAAAGGGTGCTGAAATAATTGACAAGTCATATTTAGAAGAATGAAATTGGATCCTCATCCCTCACATTATACAAAAATCAACTCAAGATGGATCAAAGATTTAAATCTATTTCCCGAAACCACAAAAATTCTGAAAGATAACATCTGAAAAGCACTTCTAGACATTGACTTAGGCAAAGAGTTCATTACCAAGAACCAAAAACAAATGCAATAGAAACAAAGATAAATAGATGAGACTTAATTAAAAAGCTTCTTCACAGGAAAAAAAAAAAAAAAATCAGCAGGATTAACAAACAACCCCCAGAGTGGGAGAAAATGTATTCGAACTCTGTATGCAACAAAGAACTGGTATCCAGAATCTACAAAGAACTCAAACAAATCAGCAAGACAAAAACCAAATAATCCCATCAAAAGTGGGCTAAGAACATGAATAGACAATTCTCAAAAGAAGATATACAAATGGCCAAGAAGCATTAAAAAAAAAAAAAAAAAAATGCTTAGCGTCACTAATGATCAGCGAAATGTAAATCAAAATCGCAATGAAATCCCGCCTTACTCCTGCAGGAATAGCCATAATTAAAAAGAAAAAAAAATCATAGATGTTGGTGTGGTTTTGGTGAAAAGAGAACGCTTTTTCACTGCTGGTGGGAATGTAAAGTAGTACAACCACTATGGAAAACTGTATGGAAATCCCTTAAAGACCTAAAAGTAGATCTACCATTTGATCCAGCAATCCCAGAGAAAAAGAAGTCATTCCATGAAAAAGACACTTGCACCCACATGTTTATAGCAGCACAATTTGCAATTGCAAAAAATATGGAACCAGCTCAAACATCCATCAGTCAACAAGCAGATAAAGAAAATGTGGAATATACATACCGTGAAATACTACTCAGCCATAAAAAGGAAAGAAAGAATGCCATTCATAGAAACTTGGATGGAGTTGGAGACCATTATTCTAAGTGAAGTAACTCAGGAATGGAAAACAAAACATCGTGTGTTCTAACTTGTAAGTGGGAGCTCAAGCTATGAGGATGCAAAGACATAAGAATGACACAATGGACTTTAGGGACTCAAGGGGAAGAGTGGGAAAGAGGTGAGGGATAAAAGACTACACATCGGGTACAGTGTATACTACTTGGGTGCTGGATGCACCAAAATCTCCAAAATCACCACAGAAGAACTTATTCATGTAACCAAACACCACCTGTTCCCCCAAAACTACTGAAATATATCTATTTCAGAGCTGTCTTCAGCCTTTACATTTTCTCTTCAGTGTGTTTTATTCTGTAAGACTGGCTTTCTCTATAAATTGAAGAAAATATCCACCAATAGCTCTTACATTCTTATGTCTCTCTGACTAGAAAGAAAAAGGCTCTTTACTGATACTTCCAGTTAGAAAAATCTCAAAAAAGGCTGGGTGTCTCAGTTCCATTCATGTGCCCATTCCTTGACTCTGAATGATGCCTGTGGTAGTAGTAGTAGAGTCACATAAAAGAAAGGCAATTTCCATTTTGTCTATATGGCTAAAGTGGAGGGATGAGAAACAGTTCTTCAAAAGAAATGTGGAAAAACAAGGTAAACTATCAATATAATCTAAGAGTACTGTAATAACTGAAGTTATGTATTAACATTTATTTTTCTTATCCTGGTCATTTGCACATTCATAACATGTTTATACATTAGTATGGATAGAAAATTTAACTTTTCTACCATAAAGACACATGAACGTGTATGTTCATTGCAGAACTATTCACAATAGTGAAGACATGGAATCAACCTAAATGCTCATCAATGATAGAATGGATCAAGAGCATAGGATACCTATACACCATGAAATATTATGCAGCCATGAAAAGGGATGAGGTCATATCCTTCACAGGAACATGAATGGAACTGGGGTCATTATCCTTACCAAATTAATGTAGGAATGGAAAACCAAATACTACACGTTCTTAGTTACAAGTGGTAGCTAAAAGATGAGAACACATGGACTCATAGAGGGGAACAACAGACACTGGGGCCTATAAGAGGATGAAGGGTGGGAGAAGGTGAAGAATAAGAAGAACAATTAATGGGTACTAGGCTTAACACCTGTGTGATGAAATGAATGATTTGTAGAATACACCTTCAGGACATGAGTTTACCTATATAATAAACTTGCACATGTATCCCAAATGCAAAATGAAAGTTAAAAAAGAAAATAATTTATATCTTTACAAAACTGAGTATTAGTATGCATGAGCATGACGTATGCCTTCATTCATTTAGACCTTTGGATTTTTTTCACACATACACTCGGTTTTTAACTAGATGTTTTGTGTATCCATTTATCCACTGATGGACACATGAGTTGTTTCCACATTTTGGCCAATGTGAATAATACTTTTAATGACATGGGTATACAAACATCTCTTCAAGTCATTGTTTTCAATTATTTGGGTATATACCCAGAAGAGGATTTGCTGGATTTTATGGCAATTTTATGTTTGATTTTTTAGGGGCCACCATATTACTTACTTGTTACACTATTTTCCATTTCCACCAACTGTATGGAAGAATTCCAATATCTCTACATCCTTCCAAACTCTTGTTATTTTATGTTTTTGATAGTAGCTATGCTAATAGGTATGAAGTCATATCTCATTGTGGTTTTAAATTGCATTTATCCAACAATTGCTGATGTCAGGTACCTTTTATTATTATTGACAATTTCTATATACTCAACTGCTTTGCATATATCTTTTTTTTTTTTTTTTTTTTTTTGAGATGAAGTCTTGCTCTGTCACCCTGGCAATCTTGGCTCACTGCAACCTCCACCTCCCGGGTTCAAGCAATTCTCCTCCCTCAGCCTCCCGAGTAGCTGGGACTACAGGCACATGCCACCATGCCCAGCTAATTTTTTGTATTTTAGTAGAGATGAGGTTTCACCGTGTTGCCCAGGCTGGTCGCGAACTCCTGAACTCAAGCAATCCACCCGCCTCAGCCTCCCAAAGTGCTAGGATTACAGGCGTGAGCCACTGGGCCCGGCCTGCACATATCTTAATTAGTCTATTTTCTGGATTTCCTTGTTGTTGTTGAGTTGTAGGTGTTCTCCATATATTCTGTATATTAACATCTTACCAGGTATATAACTTGTAGACGTATGTCTTATTAGGTGTGTTGTCTTTTCCTACTGTTGACTGTGTTCTGCCCTAGCGGCACCGCCCTGGTAGATTCTCTCTCTCTCTGTGGGGATTCCACCCCTGCAGCAGGCTTCTGCCTACCAGGCTTTTCCATACAACTTTTGAAATCTAAGCAAAGGTTGCCAGGCCTCCTTCATTCTTGCACTCTGCACACCTGAAGGCTTAACACGATGTGGAAGCCACTAAAGTTTATAGTTTGCACGCTCCAGAGCTGTGCCATGAAATTTAACTGGAGCCCTTTGAGCCGAGGCTACAGCCAGAGCATCCATGATGCAAGGAGCAGACTCCTGGGATGGAACAAGGCAGTGGCACCCCAGGCCTGCCCCCGAAGACATTCAATCCTTCTGGGCCTCTGGGCCTATAGTGGGAGGGGCTACCTGGAAGATCTCCGAAATGCCTTGGAGGCCCTTTTTTTCTTTCCACTGTCTTGGCTACCAGCACGTGGCTAATTTTTTAGTCATGCAAATCTTTCTAACAAATGATTCCTCCACAGCATGTTTGGATTCTTCCTCTATAAAAGGTTTTTCTTTCTTTGCCACATGGGTAGGCTGCAAATTTTCCAAACTTTAATGCTCTGCTTCCCATTTAAATGTAAGTTCCAATTGTAGGCCATTCCTTTGCATTCATATCTGATCAGAGGCTGTTAAAAGAAGCCAGGCTAATTCTTAAGATGCTGTGTAGCTTAGAAATTTCTTCTGCCAATTTCTTCTGCCAGATACTCTAAATTATCAGTCCTTGTTTTTTTTTTTTTTTGTTTGTTTGTTTGTTTGTTTTGAGACAGAATCTTGCTCTGTCACCCAGGTTGGAATGCAGTGGCATGATCTCAGCTCACTGCAACCTCTGCCTCCCACATTCAAGTGATTCTCCTGCCTCAGCCTCCTGAGTAGCCAGGATTACAGGTGTGCACCACCAAGCCCAGCTAATTTTTGTATTTTTTTTTTTAGTAGAGACAGGATTTCTCCATGTTGGCTAGGCTGGTCTTGAACTCCTAACCTCAGGTGATAATCTGCCTTGGACTCCCAAACTGCTGGGATTACAGGCCTGAGCCACCATACTCGGTCTAAATTATCACTCTTATTTTCTTTTTTTTGAGATGGAGTCTCACTCTGTCACCCAGGATGGAGTCAGTGCCATGGTCTCTGCTCTCTGCAACCTCCGCCTCTAGGGTTCAAGCAATTCTCCTACCTCAGCTTCCTGAGTAGCTGGGATTACAGGCATGTGCCACCACGCCCGGCTAATTTTGTAGTTTTATTAGAGACGAGGTTTCACAATGTTGGTCAGGCTGGTCTCAAACTCCTGACCTCATGATCTGCCCTCCTTGGCCTCCCACAGTGCAGGAATTACAGGTGTGAGCCACTGCGCCCGGCCAGTTATCACTTTTAAGTACAAACTTCTGCAAAATACTAGGACATAAACACGATGCAGCCATGTTCTTTGCTAAGCCATTACACAAGTGACATTTGTTCCAGTTCCCAAAAAGTTTCTCATTTTCACTGGAGACCTCATCAGTCTGGACTTCACTGTCCATATCATTCTTATTGAAAAAAAGGTCTTGACCCAGACCCCAAGAGAAGATACTTGGATCTCATGCCGGAGTAAATTCAAGGTGAATCTCAAAGCATAGTGAGAAGAGATAGTTTATTAAAAGTTACTCCATTACAGAGTAGGGGGCATCCTCAGAAAGTAAGTGGAGAAATGCACCCTCTTTAAGTTTATATATATATATAAATTATATATATGGTCTTGCTATGTAAAAGCTAAGCAAAGGTATGCCTATGTGCAGGTGGACTGACAGCATGACAAAATTTATTATTGTGCTGATTTAAAGAAAGCTATCCTCGAAAATTTAGCATGCAAGTACAACAAAACATAACTATAGTTATCTTGAAAACATATATTATTACGGGTATTGGGACCTCTGGACTTTCTCCTGCTGTAGGAGTATATCCTTGTAGGTATCTTTAGGCTGTATCCTCAACCATAAATATTCTAAGACCACGGGTCATGACTGACAAGAAATGTGACTTGCTAGTTTTAAGATGAAGTTGATTTTAAAATGGTGTCACTCTGGTTCTCCTAGGCTCCTGCTTCCCTCACATCACTGTCAGGGTTTTGCTCACAATTTAACCAGTCTCTAAGAACTTTCAAATTTTCTTTCATCTTTCTGTCTTCTTCTGAGCCTTCCAAACTCTTCCAACCTCTGCCTGCTACCCAGTTCCAAAGTTACATCCATACTTTCAGATATCTTTATAGCAATACCCCACTCCTTGGTATCTATTTTCTGTGTTAGACCATTCTTGCATTGCTACAAAGAAATATCTGAGATTGGGTTGTTGGGAACAAGCCCCCCAAAATCTGGCCATAAACTAGCCCCCAAACTGGCCATAAACAAAATCTCTGCAGCACTGTGACATGTTCATGATGGCCATAAAGGCCACGCTGGAAGGTTGTAGGTTTACCGGAATGAGGGCAAGGAACACCTGGCCAGCCCAGGGCGGAAAAACCACTTAAAGGCATTCTTAAGCCACAAACAATATCATGAGCTATCTGTGCCTTAAGGACATGCTCCTGCTGCAGTTAACCAGCCCAACCTATTCCTTTAATTCAGCCCATCCGTTTCCCATAAGGGATACTTTTAGTTAATTTAATATCTATAGAAACAATGCTAATGACAGGTTTGCTGTTAGTAAATACATGGGTAAATGTCTGTTCGGGGCTCTCAGCTCTGAAGGCTGTGAGATGCCTGATTTCCCACTTCACTCCTCTATATTTCTGTGTGTATGTCTTTAATTCCTCTAGAGCCGCTAGGTTAGGGTCTCCCAGAGGGAGCTGGTCTCTGGCATTGGGTAATTTATAAAGATAAAAGGGGCCAGGTGCGATGGTACACGCCTGTAATCTCAGCACTTTGGGAGGCTGAGGAGAGCGGATCACGAGGTCAGGAGATGGAGACCATCCCGACTAACATGGTGAAACCCCGTCTCTACTAAAAATACAAAAAAAAAAAAAAAAAAAAAAAATTAGCTGGGCATGGTGGCAGGTGCCTGTAGTCCCAGCTACTCGGGAGGTTGAGGCAGGAGAATGGCATGAACCCAGGAGGCAGAGCTTGCAGTGAGCCGAGATCGTGCCACTGCACTCCAGCATGGGCTACAAAGCAAGACTCTGTCTCAAAAAAAAAAAAAAAAAAAAGATAAAAGGTTTAATTGGCTCACAGCTCTGCAGACTTATACAGGAAACATAGCACTGGGGATGTGCTCAACTTTTAGTGAGGCTTAGGAAGCTTATGATCATGGCAGAAGGCAAAGTGGGACCCAGCATATTACATGAAAGAGTAAAAGCAAGAAAGAGAGGGGGGTGGTACCACACACTTTTAAACAACTAGAGCTCATGAGAACTCACTGACTATTGTCAGGACAGCACCAAGCCATGAGAGATCCACCCCCATGACCGAAACACCTCCCACCAGGTCAGACTCTCAACATTGGAGATTACACTTCGACATGAGATTTGGGTGGGGAAAAATATCTATACTATATCAACTGGTTTCTGGCATTCTTAAAAAACTATTTTGGCCTACAAAACAGAGATATTGTTCTCTTGATGCTTCCATGGGAAAGTTAGGGCCTGGAGCTTCCTATCCCAACATCTTGCTAAAGTTATGCTCCAAAGAGATCATCTTTTCTCTACGGTTCCATAGTAATACATTTGTCATAGATTTAAATATCCATAATATGTGGAATTGTTTCTGGACTTGACAATTTACTCTTGGTCTATTTGTCCTTGTTACAATGCTTTATGCTTCAGTTTTATAACTACTCTTTCCCGGACCCGCACCCCCACCCCACGAATCGAAGTTTTGCCCTTTCGCCCAGGCTGCAGTGCAGCGGGGCAATCTTGGGTCACTGCAACTTCCACCTTCCGGTTTCAAGGGATTCTCCTGCCTCAGCCTCCCGAGTAGCTGGGATTACAGGCGTGAGCCACTGTGCCCGGACGTAATTAGTCTTAATATATCATAGTATAGATTTGCCAACTTTGGATGTTGTTTTTTTGTGTGTATGGTTGCTGTTGCTTTTCTCCTCCTCCTCCTCCCCTTCCTTCTTTCCTTCTTCTCGTTCTCTCTCTAGAATTACTTAGCTATTTCTGGCGCTTTGAATTTCAATATTAGGTTAAGAATCCATTTTTCAATTTCCAATAAAAAGTCTTAAAATTTTCATTGGTATCATATTAAATCTATTTGTTAATTTGAGAAAAATACTGAATTTTTCATTCCTTGAACAAAGTATATTTCCTCATTTATGCATGACTTTTAAATTTCTGTCTGCATTGTGTTTAAAATGTTAGTGTAGCTGTCTTGTACATTTTTTTCTTATATGTCATCCTTAGAATTTTATATTTTTTGGTCACATTGAAAATTGCTTCAGCCATTTTCTCTTACCACAGTAAAATAAAACGAGAAATTAAAAACAAGAGAAATTTTTGAAACTATACAAATACATAAAAATTAAACACTATGCTTCTGAATGACAAGTGGGTCAATAAAATATTAAGAAAAAACCTAAAAAAAATTAAAACAAATGATAATGGAAAAAAGCATATAAAAACTCATAGGAAATGGCGAATGCAATAAAAAGACATTGAATAGCTACAAGTGCCTACATCAAGAAAGAGGAAAAACTTCAAATGAACAATCTAATGACGCATCTTAAAGAATTGGAAAACCAACAGCAAACAAAACCAAAATTAGTTGAAGAAAACATAAAAATCAGAACAGAAATAAAGAAAACTGACATGAAGAAAACAAGAGATAATGAAACATGAAACATAAAAATGGTTTATTATATAAAACAAAATTGACAAACTTTTAATCAGATTAAGAATAAAAGAGAGATGATCCAAATAAATAAACTCAGACATATAACAGTAGATGTTACAACTGATGTTACAGTAATTAAAAAGAGCATTAGTGTCTCCTATGAGCAACTATGTATCTATGGATTGGAAAATCTTGAAATGGATAAACTCCTAGACACATACCACCATTGAAATAAGAAGATATCCAAAACCTGAACAGACTAATAAGAAGCAACAAGATCAAAGCCATAATAAAAAGTCTTCCAGTAAAGAAAAGCCCAGGACCCTATGGCTTCACTGCTGTATTCTACCAAATATTTAAATAAGAACTAATACCAATCCCATTCAAACTATTCCAGAAAATAGAGGAGGAGGAAATACTACTCAACTCATTATAGGAGGTCAGTATTGCCCAAAACCAGAGAAAGACACATTCAAAAAAGAAAACTACAGACCAATAACTCTGATGAATACTGATGCAAAAGTCCTCAAAAAAATACTAGCAAATCAAATTCAACAATACTTCGGAAAGATGATTCATCATGACCAAGTGGGATTTATCCCTGGGATGCAAGAATGACTCAATATATGCAAGTCAATCAATGTGATACATCATGTCAACATAATGAAGGATAAAACTATATGATCCTTTCAATATATGCTGAAAAAGCATTTGATAACATTCAACATCCCTTTATGATTAAAAAAAAACCCTTCAAAAACTGGTTATTAAAGGAATACACCTCAACATAATATAAGCCATATATGACAGACCCATAGCTAGTGTCATAATGAATGAGAAAAAACTGAGTCTTTCCTCTAAGATCTGGAACATGATGAGCATGCCCACTTTTGCCAGTGTCATTCAACATAATACTGAAGTCCTAGCTAGAGTATTCAGACAAGGGAAATAAATAAAAAGCATCCAAACTGGAAAGGAAGAAGTCAAATGTACCTTGTTTGCAGATGATATGACCTTATATTTGGAAAATCCTAAAGACTACAGAAGAAAATGATTACAACTGATATGTTCACTAAATTTGTAAGATACAAAATCAATGTACAAAAATCAGTAGCATTTCTATATGCCAACAGTGAACAATCTGAAAAAGAAATAAAAAGTAATCTCATTTACAATAGCCACACATAAATTAAAATACCTAGAAATGAACTTAACCAAAGAAGTGTAAGATAGATATAATGAAAGCTACAAAACATTGCTAAAAGAAATTGAAAAAAATATTCACATTCCTGAATTAAAATAATTAATACTATTAAAATGTCCATATTACTCAAACGCAATCTACAGATTCAATGCAATCCCTATTGAAATCCCAATGACATTTTTCACAAAAATATTTTTAAAATTATAACATTTATATGGAGCTACAAAAGACCCAGAATAGCCAAAACAATCCTGAGTAAAAGGAACAAAACTGGAGGAATCAAATTACCTATTTTTAAATTATACTACAGAGCTATAGCAACCAAAGCAACATGGTACTCACATAAAAACAGACACATAGAAGAACGAAATAAAATAGAGAACCCAGAAACAATCCACACACCTACGGTGAACTAGTTTTCAACAAAGGTGCCAGGAACATACACTGGGGAAAAGACAGTCTTTTACATCAATAGTGCTGGGAAAACTAGATGTCCACATACATAAGAATAAAACTAGAACACTGCCTCTCACCATATACAAAAATCAAATCAAAATGGATTAAAGACTTAAATCTACCTAACTACTAAAAGAAAACTTTGGGAAAAATTTCCAAGACATTGGTCTGGGCAAGTATTTCTTGAGCAATACCCCACATGTACAGGTAACCAAAGCAAACATGGACAAATGGCATCACATCAAGTTAAAAAGCTTCTGCACAGCAAAGGACACAATCATTAAAAGAAGAGACAACCCACAGAGTGTGAGAAAATATCTGCAAATTACTCATCTGACAAGGGAGTAATAACCAAATATTATAAGAAGTTATAATTACCAAAATATATAAGAAGTTCAAAGAACTCTACAGGGAAAAAAGAAAAAAAAAATATATATATATATAATAGTTCAATTAAAAACTGGGCAAAGGATATGAATAGATATTTCTCAAAAGAAAACATACAAATAACAAATAGGCATAGGAGAGGGTGCCCAACATCACCGATCATTAGCGAAATCCAAATCTATTATCTCATCTCAGTTAAAATAGCTTATGTCAACAACAACAACAAAAAATTAAAAAATAAAAAAAACAAGCAATAACAAATGCTAGTGAGAATGTGGAGAAAAGGGAACTCTTGTAAACTGCTGTTGAGAATGGATATTAGTATGTAGGGAAAAGATAGGTTAGCCTGTTACTGTGTTATTATAGATAGAAGTAGGTTTAAGAGACTCCATTTGGCTCTATATTTGAGATGCTGTTAATATGTGACTCTACCCCCAATCGTGTCCTTGCTAGAAACATTGCTGTGCTAATTAAGGTTGAAAGGATTTTGGGAGGTAAGAAATGTGCTTTGTTAGGCAAATGTTTAAAGCCTGCTTATGGTTGAAGGTCAGTACCATTCCCTTAAATCTCAGTAAAAGAAAAACATCTGTCTCCTGCCCGATCCTGGGAAAATGCAACAGCAAGGACAAGATTGGGGGTAGAGTCACAGATTAACAGCATCTCAAATATAGAGCCAAATGGAGTCTCTTAAACCTACTTCTATCTATAATAACACAGTAACAGGCTAACCTATCTTTTCCCTACATTAGTACAACCACTATGAACAACAGTGGAGAGATTCCTCAAAAAACTAAAACTAGAGCTACCATACAATCCAGCAATCCTACTGCTGGTTATATACCCAAAAGATAGGAAATCAGTGTATTGAAGGGATATCTGCACTCTCATGTTTGTTGCAGCACTGTTCACAGTAGCTAAGATTTGGAAGCAACAAAGTGTCCATCAATAAATGAATAAAGAAAATGTGGTGCATATACACAGTGGAATGCTATTCAGCCATAAAAGATAATGAGATCCCGTCACTTACAATATGGATAGAAATGGAGATCATTATGTTAAGTGAAATAAGCCAGGCACAGAAAAACAAGTATCACATGTTGTCACTTATTTGTAAGATCTAAAAGTCAAAACAATTGAACTCATGGACATAGAGAGTAGAAGGATGGTTACTAGAGATGGAGAAGTGTACTGAGGAGTTGGGGAAAGGCGGCGAAGGTTTATGGGCACAAAAAAAAATTAAAGTAGAAAAAAGGTCTAGTATTTTATAGCACAACAGGGTGACTACAGTTGATAATATTTTTCATCTTAAAATAACTAAAAGAAGGTAACTGGTTTATTTGTAACACAAAATGTAAATTGCTTTTTAAAAAAGGGAAAATGAATTGATTGATACATCGTTCTCCAAGATGTGATTATTTAATATTGCATGCTTGCATCAAACCATCTCAAGTACCTATAAATATATACACCTACTACATACCCACAAAATTAAAACAAAAGATAAAAAAAAAAAAACAAATTTCACCACAAAATACCCCTAATCGCTAAACAAACAAACAAACAAACAAACAAACAAACAAACCTGCACAAAATAAACAATGCTGGAACAATGCTGGAGGTATTGCACTGCCTGATTTCAAATTGCACTACAACATTGTCATAACCAAAACATCATGCATACAAACCGGACATAGAACAATGGAACAGAATAGGTAACACATAAATAAATCCATGAACTTACAGCCAACTAATTTTCAGCATTGCACCAAGAACATACATTGAAGAAAGAATAGTCTTTTTAATAAAATGATGCTGGAAAAACTGAATATCTCTTTCAAAAGAATAAAACTAGATCCCCATCTTTTGACATATAAAACTAGTAAACTCAAAACGGACTAAAGACTTATGCGAGGCGTAAAAAATTGAAACTAATATTTTTGGGGTAAAATCTCAAAAGAACAGAAAAAAAAACAAAAAAGATAATTGTAATTACCTCAAAATAAAAAGCTTTCACTCAGAAAAACACACATCCACAAACACACACATACACACACGTGCAAAACAAAAAACAAAAAACAACACGGTGAAGAGACCACCTGCAAAATGGAATTACATGTTAACAAACTATCCAACAAGATATTAATAACCAGAATATATAAGGAACTCAAACTCAATAGCAAAAATAATAATCCCTTTAAAAAGTAAACAAAGGCCAGGTGCAGTGGCTCACTCCTGTAATCCCAGCACTTTGGGAGGCCAAGGCAGGCGGATCACGAGGTCAAGAGATGGAGATCATCCTGGCCAACATGGTGAAACCCCGTCTCTACTAAAAATACAAAAATTAGCCAGGCGTGGTGGTGTGTGCCTGTAGTCCCAGCTACTCAGAGGCTGAGGCAGGAGAATCACTTGAACCCAGGAGGTGGACATTGCAGTGAGCCGAAATCATGCTGCTGTACACCAGCCTGGTGACAGAGCGAAACTCCTTCTCAAAAAAAAAAAAAAAAAAAAAAAGTAAACAAAGTACATTAATACATATTTCTCAAAAAGGACATGCAACCGGCTGAGCTACATGATAAAATACTCAATACTAGTCATCAGAAAAATGCAAATCAAAACCACAATGAAATATCTCACCTTAGCTAGAATGGAAATCATTAAAAAAAAAAAATTACAAATGCTGGTGAAGATGTGAAGAAAAGAGAATGCTCCTACACGTTTGGTGGGAATATAAAGTAGAACAGCCACTATGGAAAAGAGTACTCAGGTTCCTCAAAAAATTAAAAATAGAACTACCATATGAAACTCACTGTGAAGCATTATATATCCAAAGGAAAGAAAATAAGTATATCAAAGAGGTAGCTTTACTTTCATGTTTCTTGCAGCACTATTCACAGTAGCCAAGATCTGAAATCAACCTGTGCCCATCAATGAATGAATGGATAAGGAAATTGTTATATATATATATATATATATATATATATATATATATATATATATATACACACACATATATATATATACACACACACATATATATATACACACACACGCAATGAATTTTATTAAACCATAAAGAATAAAATCTTGTCATTTTCAGCAACATGGATGGAACATGAAGACATTATGTTAAGTGAAATAAGTCAGGCACAGAAAGACAAATATTGCATATTCTCATTCATAAGCAGAAACTAGGAAAGTGGATCTAATAAAGACAGAGAGTAAATGGTGGTTATCAGAGGCTGTGAAGAAAAGGAAAGTGATAAAGAGAAATTGGTTAATGGGTACAAAAATACAGTTAGCAGTAAGTCCTAATGCTGGATGGTACAATAGAAAATTATAGTTAACAATAATTTCTTGTATATTTCAAAATAGCTAGAAGAGAAGAATTGTAATGTTCCTGACACAAACAAAAGGTAAATATTTGAGGTGATGAATCTCTCACTTACCCTGATTTAATTATTATTTATTGTATACATATATCAAATTACCACATGTACCACAAAAATATGCACAGCTATGATGTATAATTTTTAAAAAATAAAAAATAAACCACAAAAACATGTAGAGTTATGATGTATAAATTTTTTAAAAATTAAAAACATAAAGCAACCCAAATTTTTATCTTATAGCTCTGGTGCTCAGAAGTTCAAAATGAATCTTACTGGGCTAAAATCAATATGCTGGTGGAGATGTGCTATTTCTCGGGACTCCAGGGAAGAATCTTCTTACATTTTCCAGCTTCTAGGGATTACTTACATTCCTTGGCTTCTGGGTCTTTCCTCCATCTTCAAAACCAACAATATTAGCATCCTTGTCCCATTTTCTCTCTCTCCATGTTTCTGTTATCGCATCTTTTTATTTGACTCTTTTAAGGATATTTTTGATGACAGTAGGACCACTGGGATATTGCAGGACAATGGCCTCATCCTAAGGCCCTTAATTTAATCATTTATATATTTAAAATCACTTTTGCTATGTAAGGCAACATATTTATACATTTCAGGGATTAAGATGTGGATGGTTTAGGGAGGGAATTATTCTGTCTACCACAACTGATCTAGGAAGATGTCACTTGAGATTGCTTCTGCTCCATATGTTTTTATCTTTTAGTAAGCTCTCCCAGACTTTTTCACATGATAGAGGTAGAGGTTCCAACAGTAAGAGGCTAAGCGCCAATGATCAAGTGCTTTTTAAGTCTCAGATTTGATAAAGTCTAACTGTCAAATCAAATCACAGAACCAACCCCAAAGTCAATATGGAAGAGGAGTGTACAAGGACATGGTTATAGGGATACAGGGAGCAAAAAATAATTTGGCACAATTACTAAAAATTTAAAACAGTACAATAATTTATATTGAGTTACTTTCTCTCAGAACTTTGATATGATTTCACTGTATTCTAGCTCTTAATGCTTTAAAGAAGTTGTCAGTACAATTATTGTTTTTTTAATTCAGATACCCTTTCTTTCCAAATGCTTGGGTGTGCCGTGGTTTCTAGACCTGTAGTCCCATTTTTATCAGTTCTAGGAAATTTTTCAGCCATTATCTTTTTAAATATTGCTTCTCCTTAAATTATTTCAGTTATTTTTGTAAAAAGTGCTCCTTTATTTAAATGAGTAATTAGTGTTTACATTGTTATTATGTATACATTGTTAGTTGTAGCACCAATTAGTGACTGTGATTACATTTGTTTTGTTTTACTGCATTTTAGTTTCTCTGGAATTATTAATAGACTGATTTTCAATTGTGCCATTTCAATTTTGCAATTTGCAATCTACATATTAAAAACACTTCCCCAGTTCTTTCTGGTATCAAAGGCTTTTCTTGAGTCTCTCTTTCCTCTAGATTCTTTACTTCTACAGCCCTTTGCCATCTTGATCTAATCTAATTAATCAAATGTGCAACTTCTTTCTTTTGTCTCCATGACTTTAAGGCCAAGCATCAACTGAGACATGTTATTATGTTTTTGCCATAGTATAAAAATGTATATAAATATTGTAATATGTTTAAGAGGCATGAAAGAAAGCACATATGAATGTGAAAGAAAATAAATTTTCTGAGTCCTCTAGGCATTTGTGTCTCTGATGCCTTCGGACAATCTTAGACAATGTAGAAAGCTTTTAGTGACTCTTCAAAGGCATAATAAAGATACATTGGGCTTTGGGGACTCGGGGAAAGGACTGGGGGTGACAAGGGATAAAACACTACACACTGGGTACAGTGTACACTACATGGGTGATGGGTGCACCAAAATCTCAGAAATCAACACTAAAGAACTTATTCATGAAACCGAACAGCACCTATTCCCAAAAAACCTGTTGAAATAAAAAGATTAAAATAAAATAAAAAAATCGTCTAACAATTATCTTCAGAGAGCACCTAAAAGTCAAAAACAAGATGATAAAAGAACCAATGAAGGCCACAAAAAACTCTTGTAAATGAAAAAGATAGTTGCTAAATTAAAAACTGTAATGGCAGATTTTGACAATAAAGTTAAGGAAATCTCCCAAAGTACTAGTAAATATTAAAGAATAATAAAAGACTTTATCAATCCAGGAGGTTCAACTTTTACCAATAAAGTTTCCAGAAGGAGAAAATATAGAGAAAAAAATGTCAGAAAAACTCAAGAACATGTTCTAGATTAAAGGATCTCGTGAGAGCTCTGCAGCATACATGAGAGGAAACCTAAAACAAAGAGTACCATGACATTCAAGAAGGTGAATGATAAAAAGAGGACATAAATACTTCCCATAACAATTAAAAAGAAGAGGTAGAATTTTAAAAAGGAAAATAATGGGTTAGAGCATCACACTTCTCAGCAGCAATTTTGGAAGCCAGCAGAATGACTTTAAAATTCTGATTGACTACTATTTCCAACTTAGGATTCTATACCCAAATGAGCGGTCAATCAAGTGTGAGGACAAAGAAAAGAGATTACTATACATGCAAAGACTCATAAAATGTACCTTCACAGTGTGTTCCTTCTTAGGGAATGTCTGGAAGATGTGCTGCAACAAAACAAGTAAAAAAAATAAAAAATAAAAGGGAAAGCCACAGAATCCAGGAAACAATAAATCCTACCTAAGCAGTAATAGAGAAAAATTCCAAGGTGACAGCTGAGCATTAGATCTCAAGACGTACTCTTTGCTTTAGGTCTTAACACTGTCTCTGTTGCATTCCAGAGATTTTGGTAGGTTACATGCCTGTTACCATTTACTTTAAAGAATGTTTTGATTTCTGCTATAATTTCATGGTTTACTTAAAAGTCATTGAGGAACAAGTTTAGTTCCCATGTAATTGTAATTGTGTGGTATTGATTTCTATTCTTATTCCACTGTGGTCCAAATGCATTCTTGATATGATTTTAATTTTTTTGAATTTATTGAGCTGCTTTATAGTCAAGCATATGGTCAATCTTAGAATATGTTCTGTGTTAAGATGAGGAGGATGTATATTCTGTGGTTGATGAGTGGATTATGTTGCAGATATCTACTAAGTCCAGTTGATCAAGTGTCAAATTTAAGTGCAGAATTTATTAGTTTTCTGCCTCAATAGTTTGTGTAGCTCACTCATTGTGGTGTTGAAGTTCTCCAGTATTATTGTGTGGCTAAGTTTTTTATAGGTTTAGAAGTACTTGTTTTACAAATCTGGGGGCTCCAATGTTGAATGCATATACATTTAGGGTTATTAAGTGGTCTTGCTTGGTTTAACATTTTATCATTATGTAATACCCTTATTTGTCCCTTTATATTGTTGTTGGTTTAAAGTCTGTTTTATCTTTTATAAGAATAATGACCTCTGCTTTTTGTTGTTGTTGTTTTCTGTTTGCATGAAAAATCTTCCTCTATTCTTTTACTTGGAGCCTATGCACATTGTTACAGGTGAGACGTGTCTCTTGAAGACAGCAGACAGTTGAGTCTTGCATTTAATCCAACGTGACACTCTGTGCCTTTTAATTGGGGTATTTAGACTATTTACATTCAAGGTTATTATTGATATATAAAGTTTGTATCCTACCTGAATGTTGTTAGGTGGTTTCTTTGTTGTCTCTATTGTGTAGTTGCTTCATAGGGTCTCCAGACTATGTACTTAAGCATGTTTATGTGGTAGCAAGTATCATTCTTTTGTTTCCATGCTTAGAATTCCTTTAGGAAACTTTCATATGGCTGGTCTAGTGGAAACAAATTCCCTTAGCAATTGCCTGTCTGAAAAAGATTTTTTTCTCCTTCACTTGTAAAGTTTAGTTTAGTTGAATATGAAATTCTTTATTGAATTTTCTTTTCTTTAAGAATGCTGAAAATAAGCCCCCACTTTCTTCTGGTCTGTGAAGTTTCTGCTGAGAAGTCTGTTTTTACACTAATAGGATTCCCCTTGTAAGGGATCTGATTGTTATCTCTAGCTGTCTTTAAGATTTTTTCTTTCACATTGACCTTGAAAATTCTGATGACTATTTGTCTTCGTGGTGGTTGTCCTGTATAGTTTCTCATAGGATTCTCTTAATTTATTGAATTTGCAAAATTTTAGTGAACTGTATCCTCAAATATGTTTTCCAAGTTGCATACTCTTTCTCCTCCTCTCCCAGGAATGTCAATGTGTCATATATTTGGTCTCTTTACATAATCCTATATTTCTCAGAAGCTTTCATCATTTTATAATTATTTCCTTTGTCTGACTGAGTTGAGTTGAAGGACTTGTCTTTGCACCCTGAAATTCTTTCCTTGGCTTTGTCTATTCTGTTGTTAAGGCTTTCAGCTATATTTTGAAATTCCTGTAGTGAATTCTTTAATTCCAGAAGTTCAGTTTGGTTCTTCTTGAAAAAGGCTATGTCATCTTTCAACTACTGAATAATTTTACTCACTTTATTGGATTGGATCTCCATTTTATCTTTAATATTGCTGAGCTTCCTTCCCATCCATATTCTGAATTCTATGTCTGTCATTTCAGACATTTCAACCTGGTTGGGATCCTTTGCTATGGAGCTACTGTGAATATCTAGAAATAAGAAAACTCTCTGACTTCTTGACTTGCTGAAGTTCTTGCACTGGTACTTTCTCATATGAGAAGCCGGCATTCCTTTATCTCTTTGAAACTGCCATCATTTAAATGACGTTGTTTTTTTGCTTATATATTATACTTTCCTCTTGGTTATGTAACCATTGTATATAATGTCTATAGTTGATTAGTTTCATTTCTGGGTGCTTTCGGAGGGCCAAAGCTCTGTATGAGTTCCATAGTTATGACTGACTTTCTACATTGGGTTTCACAGTGTGAAATGAATTCGCTTTCGTTTAGTAATGTTATTCAGGCTGTGATCCAGTAGACAGTGCTTAACAGTGAGGGTCGGCAGATAGGCTCATACACAGCAGTGCTCTGAGAAGGGAGAGATGGGGATGTGCAAGAAATAACTCCCTCACCAAGTCTGTTCCTGGGCCTTGGGAGAACCCCTTTTAATCACTGGTGCTGTGCTCATTTTCTCTTAGCTCCAAGGGGAGCCCTGGCAGCCTGCACTCCTCCTCCCGTAAAGGTGGCCAGAGCCAAAGTTTAGGTCACCAGGATTCCTGCAACTCCTCAGGGACCCATTGGTTTTCTGAGCTTAGCAAAGACAGAGCAGGTTGTGGGGTATATCTGCAGGTGATCTGGTGATATAGTGGATCAAGGGTGGAGGGTGGCAAAGGGATCCCAGTATCTAGCCTGATCAGCTAGCTTTGTCTCAAGCCTTCTGCACTCAGATTGTTGGCATGTTCCAGGTGATCAGGGCCACGGGGCTCACTCAGGCAGAAACCATGGCTGGCCAACAGGCTCCACCTTTCCCTGACTGATCTTGCAGAGGGAGGGACATTTAGCTCCTACACCAGCACATTAATCCACACCTCACTCTTCTCTGTGTTCTAAGACTTGGGGTTCCCCCCTACACTTGAACTCTAGCCAAAAATCTCAGCTCAATAACTGTGGTTAGTGTCCTCAAACCCTAGGAAGTTGAAACTAGTCCTGTGGCTTTGTCCTCTGGCCTCTTGGGGCCAAACACTGGCTGTACCAGGCTGCTGAACTGCTCTCCAACTGCTGGCAAAACAATCAGACAGAATAGTGGAGGCTGTGCTGTGTGCATTCTCTTGTGGGAGCTGAAAGGCAGCTTGCTTTGTGATGGGCCAGTGAAAAAGGGGGCATGCAGATCAGTTGCACCTTGGTGCCGCAGGAAAGGCAGCCTTCCTCTCTCCCAGCCAATACTCAGGAGGAGCTACACCCATTCAAAGCAAGATGGAGAACCTTTGGGGATGGGCACTTATGGTCACGTTTTGCTGCAGTTGCCCTGTGTGCCGTATAACATTTTGGTTCTGTGCAAGTTTATTCTCTGCCTCTGCCTACTGTTTAGGCAGTTCCCTCTGTCAACAGAAATGTCTATGAGGGTCACAACATCTCTTGGAGCTAGGATTCCAGAGACTCACAGCAGGAATGTGATGTCACAGAGTTCCTTCCTTTACCTCTTCCTTAGGACCTGTTCAGAACCAAGAGCCTGGTCTTGTGACTCTATGTGGACTTCTCAGCTTCCTGTTTAACCTTGGAGTTGTGTTGTGTCTTTGTCAATTTTCAGTGTTTTCTCTAAAAGATCAGTTTGAAGTGTAGTTGTTTACCCAAGATTTTGGTTTCTCTCAGTAAAAGAGGAGCTTCCCAGCTGCATCTAGTTGGCCATCTCTCTTCCATCAAGAAACACTTTAGACAACCTAAATTTATCACTGTTTAATTGAGCAAAGCATAATTTATAAATTGGACAGCCTCCCAGACTAGAATATGTTCAGAGAATCTCCAGTGATGTCTCATGGTTGAAAAACATTTGTGGATTAAAAAACGAAAGCTGAAAGTGAGGTCCAGAAACAGCTGGATTGGATACAGCTTGGTGTTTTGCTTATTTCAAAATGGGTTGAAGAGTTGGTTGCCTTTGACTGGTCAAAACTCAATGATTGGTACAAGAATAGGTGCAGTCTATTTTTAAACCTGGTTAGATTACAGTTCATTATGTACACAGAAATCTTTAGGTTGAATTCAAAATAAGGTGGCAGCTTTAGATTAAACTTAACAATTCTAAAGAGTAATCTTGAATATCTTTGTGTCAAAGCACCTCAAATTTGTAGATGATTACTCTAGAAGAATTACTATTGAGAAGAGAAGATACGATTAGGCAAATGTTTATATAGTTTATGTGACTTGAAAGATTAAGCTCAGTTTCTAGAAAAAAAGCTGAATATAAAGAGTCTTATGTGAGAAACAACATAATGAAAAACTTGATATTACATACTGATTAGGGAGTGATGTAGGAGGATGTAAAAGTGATTTTCAAGTTTGAAGACTGAAAACTGAAAAACGATGGGTAACCATTAAAAAAATGGGTTATGGTTTATTAGATAATGGGCTAAAAGTTTTGACATTTTTAGAGTGAGATCTTGATAGAACTTCAAAATGCAAATAGCCAACTATCAAATAGAAATATAAGAAACAGTGTTCCAGGCCAGGCGCAGTGGCTCACGCCTGTAATCTCAGCATTTTGGGAGGCCAAGGAGGGTGGATCACGAGGTCAGGAGATCGAGACCATCCTGGCTAACAGGATAAAACGTAGTCTCTACTAAAAATACAAAAAAACTAGCCAGGCGTGGTGGTGGTCTCCTGTAGTCCCAGCTACTTGGGAGGCTGAGGCAGGAGAATGGCATGAACCCGGGAGGCAGAGCTTGCAGTGAGCCGAGATCGTGCCACTGCACTCCAGCCTGGGCAATAGAGCAAGACTCCATCTAAAAAAAAAAAAAAAAAAAACAGCATTCCAGAGAAGTTTGAACTAAGTATACAAACTCCACATAGAAGTGATAATTAGGATAATGAAATTAAAAAATGATATAAGGAGCAAAGTAAAATTAAATCAAGGGCAGAGTCTTATACTAAGGAGCAGCAGGAAAAAACAGTTATTAGAAAAGCAACAATAAGCCTACTTGAAAAGATGAGAGGAGAAACAAGATAATAAAAGGTCACAAACTATAAAGTTTAAGAGTATTTCAATAAAAAAGTGATCATTAGTCAACTACTGCAGGGAAATAAATTTTAATGACAACTACAAAATTAGTTTTATCATTTGGAAATCATTTCAAAGAATAGTCTTAATAATGAGAAAGAGAAAGAAATCAGATTACAAATAAATAAAGATCAGATCAAGGTTGCCAAAACAAAAGAAATAATTGTATAAAGTTTTAAAAAATGTTACACAAACAAGAAGCCAGAGGTAGGCAGAACTTGATGTTTAAGGCTGCTTCTTAAGAACAGGACTAAGAGCGAGGTGGTGAAGTTGATTGTTCCACCCACTGAAATCTCAATAGCAATTTGGAAATAGTTGGTCCTGAGGAGATTATTCAGACAGAAGGATCTCAATTGTAAGAGATTTAAGGAGTGGTCAGTCCTTCTTTAGAATCTCTTTTTTTTTTCTTTTTTAAGAAAATAAAAGGATTAAATCCTGAGTCCACAGTCCCAAGACTGAACTACTGAGCACTTCTCCAGCTCCAGTGAAGATAGGGTATAAGTAAGTCAAAAACAGCAGGGTGACCAGTAGGTAAACAAGACATGTGGCAGGACTCTAGTCCTGGAATAAAAACTAGACATAAAGAATAACCTGTCAAAATTAAGAAATATAAACTAAGACAAAAACCCGCATCTGGTGAATGAAATGTTAGGGCTCAGAAATCAATACTCCAAAATATGATACATTGATATTCTGAAGAAACTTCAATGTCTCCATGACTTTCTTCCCCCACATACTCTCTCTCCCAAAACCTTCAGATTTTTTTTTTCTTAAGATCCAGATCCACCAAGGAGAACATTTTTTTTCCTTCTCTATAAAGCAAAGAGTATAATCACATCTTAACAAACCCTTTCACAAGATAATACACAAGTTATCGGTTCCCTGATCTGATTATTCTTCCTAGTGATCCCCTTAACAGATTTTCTCTTCTCCCACCTTTCATAACCTTTTTTTGCCAGGATGGTATATAAGTTCCTGAACTCCACTGGAGAGTGGGAAATCATTCTGTGATGCTCCCCATCTGCACAATAAAAGTGTATGCTTTTTCTCCTATTAATCTACCTTATGTCAGTGATTTTCAGCAAACATTCAGAGAGCAAGAGGAAAGTCTCCCTTGGCTTCTATGAAACTAACGTGCAGATGCACAATACATCTGTGAATCCAGGGAAGCACATTCTGAAGGGTCTATCTCAGTGAAGCAGATTCTAGACTGTCTGGCAGCAAGACTTTTGGGGGAACTCAATATATAACTATTACTACTCATGTCACTAGAATTAGCACTACAGCCTTTGATGTAATGTATATATCATTTTGGATCAGCTAAGGACCAAGTTTTCAGCTCATAGGTGTCCAGGTAGAAACAGCTGGCACGGCAGAGGCTGAGAAATCAAGGTATGTCTTGACAGATGGGGTAAAGTTTTCATTTTGTTTTCCTAAAGATAATTAAAACATATGTATAACAGAAATGAAAAAAAACAGAAATAAAAAAAACAAACAGTTGAGTAGAAGACATTAAGTATATAAGAGAAAGGACAAAATTTGTGGAGGGAAGTAATGAATTCAGTGAAGAAATGTTATCTTTTTTCAAATTAGGTACCAATCTAGGTGCATATTATAGATTGGTAATCAGTAAATACAAGGATATGACTTTATGAAGCTTAAAATCTAGTAGAGGAGACAGAAATATATGTATATGTTATATATATCTATATCTATAGATATATATACTTATTTATTTATAAGGTTACTAAATATTGCCCCAATACTAGCTCAGCACTTTAGCCCTGCGTTTTGAACCAAGAGGAAATTCTCTAGAACTAGGTTAATATAGCTTAATAGAGCAAAACAAGGCACCGAAAATGGCTAGATTAGTCTATGTGACTCATAAAGTATTGAGGTTTCATTGGAGCTAAGATCTTAATAAGTTGGCTGAACAAGGTGCTGACCAGCTGGAAAAGCCTTTCAAGTAGAAATAACAGGAAAATAAAAACTCTCAGAAGAGGTAATAAATTTAGCATATGGAGGGTCATAAAGTGGCTGGAGCATATCATGTGAGGGAGAAAGTAGCAGAAAGTATGGGGGAGTCAGTAAAGGTTCAGATCATGCAGGGTTTTACAGGTTTTAATAAAGAGTTTGAATATTAAATTGTAAAGTGTAAATGGAGAAGACATTGGAGGATTTGAATGAGGCAGTGAAATTGTCTAACTTACATTTTTAAAAGACTATTCTCATTGCTGTATGAACAGCAATAATTAGGTGGCGAGGGGAACTGGGTGCAACAACAACAACAACAACAAAAAACAAACAAACAAACAAACAAAAAATAAGGCTATTTTAATATTCAGCCAAGAGATGAGGGTGGACTATCCTAGGCTGGTGATGGTGGGGAGAAAGAGAAATGGAGAAGTGGGATATTCCTTGTAAGTAGAAATTTCAAAACTTTGATGGATTAGATGTGTGTGAAGACCGGAAGAAAGGTGTCCAGAAAGAAATCAGATTTATAATTCAGGCATTTACTTGATGTGTTGATTATGTTAAATAATAGGGTTAAAAAGGAAAACCAATGTAATCAATGTGGCAGATGGGAATCTAGTGATAGAAATGGCAATTTATTTAATCTACTGACATATGATGAGATTAAAATTGAGTAGTAGATTAGAATGACCTATGCTTGGGTCATTTTCTGTTTATCATTATTCAGACATAACTAAAAAATAATGCATATAAAATAGAGGATTCTAGTTTGGGATTTTTGTCATGAATCAAAATTGAAACAGTTGAAACTCAATTATGTTGAAGTAGGTAGGCAGATTTTAAAATACTATCTACTATAGAAATTCTTAAAATGCAAACCTACTTTATTAAATGCCTTTAAACTCCACGTTGCCTGCCATAAGATTGTTTGGAAAGACTAAATGATTTAATTGGAAGCATCAATTAAAATAAGACATATTACTTTATATGTTAAAAATTATATATATATATATATATATATATGTACAGAATTTAAGGATTTGACCTAGTTGTTCCTCAGAGGGTCAAGTGTTTGTTACAACAAGAATATGTCTCTAAGAACTATCTTTACAATACAAATTTCAATTAACTGTGGCATTTCCTTTCTGCTGTAAATAAAGCTGGCTATTGAATAAATTGTGAGGTACAAAAACCTCACCTTACAAATTACTCTAATCCATTTTTGCACTTCTTTTTACACATTTCCTGGGAATTTAATATTCTGTTTCTCCCTCTGGCTCTTCTTCCTCTATAGCAATTGTGGCATCATATGCAAGACTTACATCCTCTGCACTCCTATGTTATGAATATTTTCTTTTCTATATGACCCAAAGATGATATAACCAAGCAATTCTATTTCTAGGTATATGCTCAAAAGGTTTACATACTGGTACTCAAAAAATTACTTGTACACAAATGTTCATAGTAGCATTATTCAAAATAGACAAAAGTAAAAAACACCCCAAATGTCCATGGGCAGTTAATGAATAAACAAATTGTGGTATATAAGAAAATATCCAACCATAAAAAGGAATGAATTAGTGATACATGATATAACTTGAAAAACATTTATGCTAAGTGAAATACGCCAGACAGAATAGATCACATACTGCATGATTTTATTTACTTCTTCATACCCCTATCAAAACTGATTCACAGATGACATGATTCTGTGTATGGAAAATCCCATAGGATCCGCCAAAAGCTAATAGACCTAATAATGAATTTAGCAAAGCTTCTGGGTAAAAACCAACATATAAAAATCAGCTGTCTTTTTATACACTAATAATGAACAATCTGAAAAGGAAATAATGGAAAAATTCCATCTACAATAGTGTCCAAAAAAGTTAAGTATTTAGGAATAAATTCAAGCAAATACGAGAACAGCTTATACACTGAAAACTATAAAACATTAATAAACTAAAGAATACATAAATAAACGGAAAGACATCTCATGTTTTTGGATTAGAAGACTTGCTTTTGTTAAAATGGCAATGCTAACTTCAAGCAATCTATAGACTCAATGCAATCATAAAAATTCTAAGAGCCTTTCTGCAGAAATGGAAAACCCAATTCTTGAATTCATATGAAATTGCAAAGAGCCTTGAATATTAAAACACTCACAAAGTAGAGGAACAAAATTGAAGGACCATCTTTTTCAAATGTTATAACTTACTACAAAACTACAGTAATTAAACGGTATGGTCCTAGCATAAGAACAGACATATGCACTGATGGAACAGGATTGACAGTCCAGGAATAATCATATATATGTATGTGTCAGTTGATTTTCAACAAGGATGCCAAGATTATTCAATAGGTAAAGAATAGTTTCCTTAAGAAAATGGTGCTGTGACAAATTGATATTCACAGACAAAATAATAAAGTTGTAGCTTTATACAAAATTATACAAAAAATATAAATTATGTATATATACATATACAAAAATGTACTTAAAATTTTATCAAAGACTTAATTTAATTATAAGAGCTAAACTCTAAAACTCCTAGAAAAAAAAGGGTTTTCTTGAGTTAAGCTGAAGGAAGGAAGCAGGAACAGCTGGAAGGACCAGAACACAGTGGGGGTTTCCCCTATCTATACTCAAGGAGCCAAAGAGCGAACCAAAGCCTGCAGGAGGCATCTTCACACTGCGAGGGGCTCCCAGAGGGTTCTGGGACAGTGCAGGCCCACCATGCTGCCTTGCCTCGCCCTGCTTCTCCTAATGGAGCTGTCCGTGTGCACTGTGGCAGGTGATAGTGGAGAGGAACAGACACTCAGCACTGAAGCAGAGACCTGGATAACTGTGGCCTTGGAAGAAGGTGCTGGCCCCAGCATTCAGCTCCAGCTGCAGGAGGTGAAGACGGGCAAGGCAAGCCAGTTCTTTGGGCTGATGGGGAAGTGAGTGGGAGGAAGACCTCTGATCCAGCCAAGGAGAAAAAAAGCGTTGTCAGCTGGAACACACACTCCAGGGCCTCCTGGGCAAGAGAAGCCTGTCCACAGAAGGCAGAGAGGATGAGGCCCAAGGTTCAGAGTAAAAGCCCCCACTGCAGACTTCCCAGGGGACGTGGTGCCGCTTCTTCCTACCTGGATGTCACAGCTGACAAGCCAGCAAGCCAACTCTCTTCTCTGTGTCTCGTGTCCTCATCACTGGCACTTCACATAAGGCCCACACTGAACCCACCGGGCTTCTTCCTGGACTCTCAGTATCAGGCAGCAGTCCTGCATAAATGCACGATCTTCACCGTTGCAAGCTGCATTGACTCTGCCCTCCCTCACACTCAGAGCTGGCATCTCACTACACAGCAGTGGGGAGATGCGCCCACTCTGTATCCTGTGTCGAGCACACAGTAGGCGCTCAATAAATGAGTGACCAGTGAGGAGGGGAAGAAAGGAAAAAAAAAGGTTTCCTTTTTTTTTTTTTTTTGAGATGAAGTCTTGCTCTGTTGCCCAGGCTGCAGTGGTGCGATCTCGGCTCACTGCAACCTCCACCTTCCAGGTTCAAGCAATTCTCCTGCCTTAGCCTCCCAAGTTGCTGGGACTATAGGCGTGCACCACCATGCCTGGCTAATTTTTTGTTTTAGTAGAGATGGGTTTCACCATACTGGCCAGGCTGGTCTCCAAATCCTGACCTCATGATCCACCCACCTTGGCCTCCCAAAGTGCTGGGATTACAGGCGTGAGCCACCGTGAAAAAAAAGGTTTTCTTGACCTTCATGACCTTGAGTTTGGCAACAGATTCTGAGATCTGACATCAAGAGTACAATCAACAAAAGAAAAAATAGATAAACTGGAGTTTGTTAAAATTAAACCGGTTTTCATGTTAAAGGACATTATCAAGGAAGAGAAAGACAACTTACGGAACGGGACGAAATATTTGCAAATCATATAGCTGATAAGAATCTAGTATCCAGATTTTATAAAGAATGCCTTCTACTCAATAACGAAATGAAAAACACTCCCATTCAACTCTTAAGTCTTTAACAACAACAACATGGAAAACAATCTCATACAACCAGCCCACTGACTTGAATTGATGTTCCTCTAAAGATGTGCAAATGACACTTGAAAAGATGCTAAACATTATTAGTCATTAGAACAATGCAAATCAAAATCACAATGAGATACCACTTCACTCCCATCTACATGGCAATTTTTAAAAATCAGAAAAATAACTAGCAATGTCAAGAATATGGAGAAATTGCATATTGCTTACGAGAATGTAAAATTGGTCAGTTGCTGTGGAAAATGTTGAGAGTTCCGATACAGGAGATAGAAAGAATTTATTTAGACTGATAGTGAGAGTAAAAGAGTCTTTGGCAGAACTTCCCTTCTAACAAAAAGCAACCTAAGAAATCATTTTATTTCTAACAAAGAGCAGCCTGAAAGATGGAGCTGCAAATACAGATAAGGACGCTGGAAGTTTGCACGGGGAAATGCCAGCAGCTATACCAATAGAAAAGGGATACCTGGGGGTCAGGCATGTCTACCATGGAAGCTCCGTTTTCTTTTTTTTGTTAGCACTTGTACAGTAAGAAAGAAATGGGCAACATGGAGACGCTCAGGCAGAGAACCCACCTGAATAATAAAAGATTGGGGTGGGGCTGCCAGAGATTCATGTGGTATGCAGATGGCAAACCTGGTTCTAACTGTTTTTTCGTGCCCTGTGTAGATCAGACACCATCTCCCCACTACCTCAACTATAAAAACTCCGTCCTTCATTTCACTGCAGATCAGCCGCCCAGTTTCTGGGTCCCCTCTCTATACAGAAAGCTATTATCTTTCTTTCACCTGTCAAATTTCCCCTTTAACTTCACTCTTTGTGTGTCCACATCTTTGATCTCTGTGGCTGAGACAACGAACCTCGGGTGTCACCCCAGACAACAAGGCCACTTCATTGTGGGAGCTCACCTTAGATCCAAGGTAGATTCATCAAAAGAAAAAGTATAGGAGCAGTTCTTTAAAAAGTTAAACATAGAATTAGCATATAATCCAGTGATTCCACTTCAAGGAATACACTCAAAAGAATAGGATACTAGTACTAAAAGAAATACTTGCACACTAATATTCACAGTAGCACTAGTCACAATTGACAAAAGCAGGACACACCTAAATGTCTATAAATAGCTTAATGGAAAAATAAATGGTGTTACATACATACAATGGAAAATATTTAGCTATAAAAAGGAATAAAGTACCTATACATGCTATAACCTGAAAAAATGTGTTTTGTTAAGACACAAAAGATCATGTATTGTTTGATCCAATTTATATATAATTTATGAATGGGCAAATTCACAGAAATGAAAAGTAGATTGATGGTTTTCAAAGGCTGGGGGAAGTGAATGGAGAATAAGTGGTTACTGGGTATGTGATATTATTTTGGGGTAACGAAAATGTTTAACTAGATAGAGGTGATTGCACAACATTGTTAATATAACTAATGATACTAATTACTTATTTTAAAATGGCTAATTTTATTTTATGAGAAATTTGCCTCAACTGAAAATAACTGGCTGTATCTCATTTTTTAAAATCTAACCAATCTGAAGTTTACATTTAATGGCTTAATGTTCTACTCCCTGTTGGATAATATGCAGTCTGACAGAGGGAGGTTATAATACTTTAACAAAAAAGAATTGGTTAGTGGCGAACATTCCTGGCAGGGCAAGTTAGATAAATATTATGGGTTATGGAGGTAGTTTAACCTCCTCAATTAATACAAGCGTAAGTGTGTTTTTTCTTACAGAACAATTTCAGTACATTGGTAATGGTGCTACTTCATGATTTTTGCATTTTTATGATTGACTCAAATTTTAAAATCTTAATTATATATATAGTTAAAATGTAGTGCTCAGATGAGGCTTATTGCACAATTAGGGCTTTATTTCTGAAAGCATGTGGTCTTAAGTGCTAGTAGTGTTGAATCCCACGTCTTTAGAAATATTATTATGTATATATATTTTTAAATGATTTGTCTTTTGCAGTAGGAGAGCACCTAGTGTCACCGGTAAAGAGTGTCCAGGTTCTTGGCATCTTGGACAAAGAACTGGACAAACCACAGAAGCAAAGCAAAGAAGGAATGAAGGGATTTACTGAAAATAAATGTATACTCCAGTGTGGGAGCGGGCCCCAGCATAGGGGCTAAAGGGCCCCATGACAGCATTTTGGGGAGTTGCAACACCCTCTAGAGGATTCCACTGGTTACTCTGGGTGTGCCCTACGTAAATGGAGAGGATGAAGTAATATTACAAAGTCATTTACTTGGCCTACGCCCTATGGAGAGGATATTTCCTGTAATAGCTGAAGTGTGAATCGTCCTTATGTTCCCTGCCTCCAGATCCTATTTTCCTGCTTCATCTGCCGGGAGAGATGTGATCCTCACACATTTTTATGAGAGGCAGAGGGACCAATGGTCTTTTTTCTGTAACTGCTGTATGCTGGCTTGGGGCATAGTCCCTACCTACTGGGGATCACAAAACTGTCATTCTGCTGTGTCTAGTGGAGGCAAGGTAGCTCCTTGATGGCCAGGGGTGGTGTCTTCACTTGGAACTGGCTGGAGCCTTTGTTGCATGATCATCTAAAGCTTGATGCTCTCTAGGCGAGATGAAATGAATTTGGTTAAAAGAGTTAATGGGAACTTCATAGGATGGATACTTCTGCTGTCAGGAATGTTTGTTATAGAGAATTGCAAGAGAAAAAACAAAACCTGGTTTGTTCTAGAATCTATGTATTTCCTTAAAGTCTTAGCACAAGTTACTCCATTTCATTTGGTTTGGACTGTTGGGGCCTGGGACATGAGCTTACTTCAAAACAATGACCTCCCAGAATTTTGTTTAAAATTTCCACCTTTTTGGTTAGGTTCTCACTTAGGTGACAGTATAACCAAAACTGAGGGCCTTAGCACCACTCTTAGTTACCCTCAATTTTGGGTTTCCGGTTTCAGCACGTTATTTATAGGTTATGGTGTCCTCATGGTTGCACATTTCTTTTAGCTCCTGTTATCCAGTTGAAGAGAGACCATATGACATTCTAGAGATGGCTGCATGCAAGCATTTAAAACCTTTGAGATAATACAGCACTCCAGGGAGACTATTATTATGACTATTGGAAGGATAATACCAACAGTTTGGAGTATGCTCCTTACCCAAAGTCCCCATGAACCAAAACTTCCTACAATCAAATAGATCAAAAACTGACTTAACTAAGCAATTTCTTCATTAATCCACTACCAATGAATTTCTATAATGTTCATTTGATGTATTCCTTTATAGGTCACAAGTGCCAGAAGCTGTACAGATACTTTTCTGTTCAGCCAATTCCATTATAACTTTCACAATAGAAATTAAAGTCTGTTGTGAAATTGTAGCCTTTACAGTATTTTTTTGCTACAGATCCTATCATGGGGGATACATTTCTAGTAACTGCCTCTTTTACTTTAAACTATAGAAAAAGGAACTAACAAATGATGCCCTTCTAGAAGAATGAAGCCCTCCTGGCAATGCTTTTTTTAATCCCTCATGTGGGTCAACAGGAGTGAGCCGAAGTTTTATTTTTGACTGACCGTGAGGCAACACACGTACCATTAAAGTTTCCTACCTACGTTGGGACTTTGTCTTTGATTTATCATAGTATAAGTTTATCTATGTACAAGACTGGCTGCAAATGCCTTCACAAATAAAAATATACCCTGTAAGTGCCCCTAACGGTCTCCTTTTTCACTTCTATTGTTCATAGAGGCAGAAGCAAGAAAAAAATATTCAAAGATAAGAGCTTCATGATAGTAGAAGTCTTTTTTTTTTATGTTTTTTTTTTTTTTTTTGAGACAGAGTCTCGCTCTGTCACCCAGGCTGGAGTGCTGTGGCCAGATCTCAGCTCACTGCAAGCTCCACCTCCCGGGTTCACGCCATTCTCCTGCCTCAGCCTCCCGAGTAGCTGGGACTACAGGCGCCCGCCACCTCGCCCGGCTAGTTTTTTGTATTTTTTAGTAGAGACGGGGTTTCACCGTGTTAGCCAGGATGGTCTCGATCTCCTGACCTTGTGATCCGCCCGTCTCGGCCTCCCAAAGTGCTGGGATTACAGGCTTGAGCCACCGCGCCCGGCATAGTAGAAGTCTTAATCTGTAAACTTGGCAAAAGCTGCTTACATCAAGGATGCCATCTTTTTCTTGGGAGAAACTTCCCTAGTTAGTTTTACCTTAAAGGGTTCCAAAGGGTATACAGCTCCAAGAGTGTAGAAGGACCCTTCTCAGTTTTAAGACCGTGAACCCAAAGCCCAGGGTACCAAAGCTTTGTTGTAGTGTGCATAGCAAGGACAGTTTTTTCCTGATGTTTCCAGAAGATCCAAACCATAAAAGCTTTCTTTACCTGATGAAAATACACTGTAGCATAATAATCTTCTCTTATAACATCAGCCCTCTTGCATGGGAAAGTTTTTATACAACCAGAAAGCATGCATTGAAAATAACAATTGAATGAAATCCCTTTAGAAAGTGTTTAAATGGCCTACCAGGTAACCAAATGTACCTGAAGCTTTAATTGTTTTTCCAGAAATATGGGGCCAAACATTGGTTATCAACTATTTTAGTAATTTGTAAGATACCACACCAATATATTCAATTTGGATTATTTTATATTTTTCATGATGAATTATGGACTGGAGAACCTTTAATAATAAAAATTTTAAGGGCTCAGGAAGGGCAAAGTGGCCAGCCTGGTTCTCCATGGGTCCATGCTTAATTAACATTAGATTTATATCCTCTTGAATATCAGGTGTTTTTCCAAATTTGGTGCATAGCACTGACAAGGAAATTCAGTTATTTCTGTGATTTACAATAACAATATAATAACCATAATTATAATTGACAGTATATACTTAGATATTAGAATTTCAGCAATCTCATACAATTTTGATACACAATATTATTCACAAAAATATAACCTAAAGAAGATTTAGCATCATTTTGGCAATCTCATGTAACTAAACATGCTAAATAATCCTGTTTATCTCCTTTCTGGATGTTTTAAGGGGCCTTCTGATTCATCCTAAAAGTCAGCCACTAAGAAAGACAATTCTGAAACTGAAGTTTGATTTTGGAATTTCAGATTACCATAAATTATTTATTTTGCCAAAATGATGGCTTAGGAATTTAAATAAGCAAAAACCTTTTTATAATCTTTTACCAAAAAAAAAAAAAAAAATCCGAATTCTACTGCTTTTACACACTTTGCATGTAAAGCTATGTCTAGTAGTATTACCTTCATGTTGCAATGGCAAATTTTAATGTAAATCCTGCTAAGTTGTGTTCTGATGAGGTTTGACTATTTCCAGCATAGCTAGGAATGTGGTCAACTCCACATGTCCCCAGGCCTTACCTTGCTGGAAAGCAGACAAATTAAACAATTTTCAAAAGCCAAACAAGCAGCTTATGACCTTAACGCATTTAGCAAACCTAACATTTGAACATAATTTAGACTTCATGTTTACATTACGACGACATTTGTATTTTACCAATAACCTTTAAAACTATCTTTATTTCCCAAAGATCACTCAAGTTACATGAACTAAATAAAAGGCATTACATTTTTCACTTTTCTGACAAAACATTTAAGATCTTATTATTAAGCCAATTAATTTAAAACTCTACAGAGGAAATAAACAGTGACTTTTACTTTATGTTAGGCAAAGAGAAAAATATGACTTAAATTCTATTTAGGAGCGTATACTCAACACACTTAAAGTATCGGGAAGCCTAAAATTCAAAAAGTCAGTTTAAGGTTAAAAGGCTGGTGTGCTCTATCAATTCCTGTAGGCCCATCAAAGGTAGCCTAGGAATTCCAGATAAATGGAACAAATGATGACTTGCTAGAAATGCATAAGAAACAAAATAACTGTTCACAGAAACAAAAGTCTTCCACTAGAAACTAAAAAAAATATACTGATTTTTTATACATGCATATACAAGCAAAGCCAGAGAAGAATAAACAGTGAACGAACGAAAACTAGAAGTAAACCGTCTGGGAAGAGAAAAGCGCCTCTGCCCGGCCACCACACAGTTTGCGAAGTGAGGCCTCTGCCCGGTCCCCGCAACGTCTGGGAAGCTAGGAGTGCCTCTGCCCAGATGCCCCACCATGTGGGAAGTGCGGAGCGAGTCTGCCCGACCGCCCCACCACCTGGGCAGTGAGGTGCGCCTCTGCCCGGCCACCGCCCGGTCTGGGACGTGAGGAGCGCCTCCGCCTGGATGCCCTACCGTCTGGGAAGTGAGGAGCGCCTCTGTCCGGCTGCCGAACCGTCTGTGAAGTGAGATGCGCGTCTGCCTGGCCGCTACACCTTCCGGGAAGTGAGGAGCGCCTCTGCCTGGATGCGCTACCGTCTGGGAAGCGAGGTGCGCCTCTGCCTGGCGGCCGCACTTAACTAATACCTCTGCACAGCCGCCCCACCGTCTGGGAAGTGAGGAGCGCCGTTGCCCTGCCGCTGTGCAACCCTCCAAGTATGAAGTGGCAGCCATGTGTGTGATCTTTCTGCCCTCCCCAAGTTTGCATTTTTGATATTAACGTTTACTTTTAAATTAAAAAAAAAGAAAGAAAGAAAGACAACTAGAAGCAAAAACAAACGGAAAACCAACCCTAAATTTTCCCACTTAATTTGCCCTGGAGGCTACAGTGTTACTTAGGGCCAAAAAACACCCACATAATGAATAATATTTTGTTCCTGATACACAATTCAGTATCCTTAAGCTCACTAACGTTATCATACATCTTTTGCAATCAATACATTTACTTTAGACACATGATTGATCCGTACTCCAGTGCCAGCGCTATCCATGCAACACAGTAAACATAGTGTGAAGCAATGCAAGCATGGACGTGAAATTTGGCTCCACACTAAATCCAGCTTCATGCTTAACTATATAAAAAAGGAACAGCCAAACTGCCGATGCATTTCTTTGCAATTCTTCTTATTTAATTTTAATCAAGACTAAGAGCTTTAACTATGAAACTGTTAATTAGCCAAATGTCTTCAATTCTCTACCAGGTTTTAAGAAATATTTTATTATTGAAACTTTTTTCCACATCTTTCTCTTACTGCTTAATGATTCCTTACTACGTTGTTTTATAAATAACCTTTCCAAATCTGTAATCTATACTAACTTTTAGTTAACTTCTGAATTAGACAAAATTATTCTTTTTTCCACTAATAACATAACCTTTCTGGCACATTTTGTATACAGAATGACCAGTTAAATTTTTATCTATGGTAACCTAAAGCTGTAGTGAAACCCTAAAAAGCAAGAAATCCTGAACTATTAGATATGAGCATTTATAGATAAAAACAATTCCACAATTTTAGAAACATTATTTCCAGATATCACAACCCTTTCTTAATTGGAAATAACCCAAATATTAAATGAGCATTAAAATAACTTTAAGACTTTAATTTACACAAAAAGTTTATCTAAAACATTTATACCATTCACTGTACTTAATTTTTACTTTTAACAAGGGTGACAGGAGACATCAATCGGCATATGTAAAATGAACATCGCATTGGTCTGGAAAGGCAGGAGAACTTGAGGCAGGTTGGGGGATTAGGGGCTTTCAGATTCAGGTAGTTGGAAGACAAAAACTTGCATTCTTTTGAGTTTCTGATTAGCCTTTCCAAAGGAAGTAATCAGATCCGCACTTATCTCAGTGAGACTTTGAATAGAATGGGAGGCAGACTTGCCCCGAGCAGCTCCCAGCTTGAATTAACAATGACATTTTAAAATATCTAGCAAACACAAACATAAAATTCAGACAAAATGTATGCTGACAATTCTAAAGGCATTTCTATTTTTATTCCACCAATAATTTTAAAGGTACCTTGTTTAGTAAAGTTACACTTTAAGTCATGTGAACTTGAAAATAGCTTAGACTTATTTACTTAATTTATGAACGCTCATTTACTCATAAGTCAGTTTGGTAGACACAACATATAGCAGTAAGTGTACATACAAATAAGCACGTCTAAACATGTATACACACACATGAACAAAGATCCAACAGCTTGGGACCTTAGCCTTGAGATAGCAATACAATACTTTGCTAGTTTTACTTTGCCCCAGTAGATAATCCATTGAAGGCTGTGAACCAAAATTTCAGATAAAGCAGTCTCCTTGGCAGTTTGATTTTTTTTTTTTTTTTTTTTGAGACAAAGTCTCACTCTCTCGCCCAGGATGGAGTGTAGTGGCGTGAGCTTGGCTCACTGCAACCTCCGCCTCCTGGGTTCAAGTGATTCTCCTGCCTCCACCTCCTGAGTAGCTGGATTACAGGCGTGCGCCACCATGCCCGGGTAATTTTTGTATTTTTTTAGTAGGGACGGGATTTCACCATGTTGGTCAGGCTGGTCTCGAACTCCTGACCTCATGATCTGCCTGCCTCAGCCTCCCAAAGTGCTGGGATTACAGGTGTGGACGCCGCGCCCAGCAGGCAGTTTGATTTTTAAAGACCAAACTTCCCCAGACTTCAAAAAGCACTGGGGCCAAACAGTACCAAAGGAGGGCGTCACACATTAACCAGGCCTCCTGCTTAGAACAGCAGCACAAGAGCCTGGATACACGCAACACCATCCCACTTTCTGATTAGACAGTAAATTTCAGATTCTAAACAATTTTGGGGCCAAGCATCATTGCAAGTAAGAGAGAAAATTCTAAAGAGGGCTTAATATTAGACCTGTGCAGAGAGTGTCCCCTTTCGGCAGGCTGAGGTCCACAGGATCACCTGGAGCATTCTCCTTTGGAGTCCAATCTTAGAGTTTCAGATGTCTCCTACCTTAGGTGGGCACCGATGCCACTTTGCAT
Source organism: Piliocolobus tephrosceles (assembly GCF_002776525.5). NCBI lineage: Eukaryota > Metazoa > Chordata > Mammalia > Primates > Cercopithecidae > Piliocolobus > Piliocolobus tephrosceles. The sequence continues at coordinate 61,084,994 of NC_045445.1, read as the reverse complement.
GTGTTCCCTCCGGAGCCTACTATGAGCTTTCCTTTGGTACCTGGGTGTAATCCCCAAGTTTTAGCATCCTTATAATTTGATAAGGCCATGCTTTCCCAGGCCTCCGTTCCATGAACTTTAATGACAGGAACTGGGGACTGGGTGGGTTTCGTTTGCCCTTAGCCAGTTGAATAGGGGAAGGGAACAATTTAGCATAAGTAAAGAAGGTTTAAGTCACCTGAAACATACGCAAGTTTGCTCCGAGGTGCACAGCACATAGAGATCAGGGACCACACCCAGAAAAGAATTTTAAAAACAATCTAGGGCAATTATTCCTGTTCATTTACAGGTCTTCAGGCAATACCAGGGAGTGACCCCAGCCAGTTGCCCTCAATTTCCAAGGAGTCACTAAGAAACAGCCACTGAAAGACTGAAAAAGAAAGAAAGAAAAAAAAAATTGAAAAAGTCCCAGCTCCTTTAAGTAAATTGAGTGGTGGCAGTTAGGCTCTTCCACATGGAAACCACTTAGTTTCACTGGCCCTGGACAGAAACTTGCAGTTGCTTCTGAGTTTAGGCGCTGCCCACCAACGGTCCCGAGTTGGAAAGGAAAGTAGAGACAGATTCCCCTGTATGAAGCAGAAAGGAAAAGGAGAAAAATGAATCCCAAACTTTGGGCTTACCTTTTCCTCCTGGTTGGCTTCTACCATATTTCACTGGTAGAGAGTGTCCAGGTTCTTGGCATATCGAACAAAGAATTGGACAAAAAACACAAACAAAGCAAGGAAGAATGAAGAGATTTATTGCAAAGGAAAGTACACTCATGGTGTGGGAGCAGGCCCGAGCATAGGGGCTCAAGGGCCTCATGACAGAATTTCTGGGAGTTGAAATACCCTCTAGCGGATTCCATTGGTTACTTCGAGCATGCCCTATGTAAATGGAGAGGATGAAGTAAAGTTACAAAGTTACCTACTTGGCCTATGACTATGAGGATACTATTTCCTGTCATAGCTGAAGAATGAATTGGCCTTATGTTCCCTGCCTTCAGACCCTATTTTCCTGCCTCACTAGGACTTTAGCAGCACGCACGTTGACAATAGGCCACCTATCATCCTACCATTTAAAAAATATTTCTTTGGTCCAGTGCTTCTATAAATAGAGCACTTTAAATTGAAATATCTATATCTGATTTAAAGCTGTAAAAAATCATTCCTCCTTTATGACAATTTTGGGTAAGTACTATCAAAATAATGAAACTTTCCTTTAGAGTAACTTCTCCCCTCCTCAAAGATGAATAACGATTTCTTCCATTTCTTTCCAAGCAGATGCAACATACACAGTTACAGTAGTGTTAGAGTTTGTTAGAACTAGATTGTGTCACAAAACTTTATACTGCACTGGTGTCATAAATGTCAAATGGGTACCACTGAGGACTAAGCTCTACTTTTTTTTTATCTTGCCCAAATTCCTCTCTAAAGCGCCTGGGAGTCATGCTGTACAAACTACAAACTCTCAGGATATGGGTTTTATTTAACCCTATACTTACTTTCCAATCTGATTGGCATAACATTATATGACAAAAAAGAAAATAAAAAATATTTTACCCCAAAACGTGTTTCTTTGCCATATTTTGAAATGACCCTGCAAAGCAGTCCTTTGTGGGAGAAAATCTGCACCTGTAAAGAATCTCTATTAATATTGTTAGAACTTTTTATTCCAGGCCCTCCCAATCCTGAAGAGATTAGCTGAGAGTCTAGCAACTTTTAAAGGTCTGAATAAGAAATATTTGTCATCTATTGTTTCTAAGAGCAGCCACTCTGAGACTTCAAAAGAACCTTGGTCTACACAATCGTTTATCTTAACATTAACATTTCCTTTCTATTAATCCCAGGTCTTTAAACAAACTCAACCAATTGTCAACAAAAAAATTTTAAATTTACCTATAGCCTGGAAGCCCCCTGCTTTGAATTGTCCCACCTTTCTGGACCAAAGCAATGTATTTCTCAAATGTATTTGATTGATGGCTCATGCCTCCCTAGAATGTATAAAACCAAGCTGCACCTCAGCCAGCTTGGGCACATGTTCTCAGGACCTCCTGAGGGCTGTGTCATGGGCCATGGTCACTCATATTTGGCTCAGAAGAAATCTCTTCAAATATTTGAGTTTGACTCTTGTAATTGACACGCAACACATTCTAAAAGACTGCAATGAAATGTCAAGCAATAAGCAAACCCAGGAATCAAAATCGACACTTCAAAACGTTTCAACAATGAAAGAATATAGCTTAGGAAGAAAACATCCTTCAATTGTTACACCAAAAAAGAAAAAAAGGAGATAGGTATTTAAAAAGCAATTTCTCATCTTTTTTTACTGTCAAAATGATTGTGTGGTATTTCAAGCAAATGACTAAACTTGAAAACAGTTGTTCAGTAGGAAAAATTTTGCTCGCTAGAGAAAAGAGAAATAACTAAAATAATTTCTATAAAAGAATTTTAATTCCCAAGTTTCCATATATATCATTCTATCTGCAACAGTCTAATATTTATAAATTAATACCTTCAACAGTTTTAAAAACATATTATAAGGTGTTTGTGTCATTGGACAATTTCTATTACTATTGCTATCACTAGTGATTTTGGAAGGTATTTCAGATTTACAGTACCTTGATAACTGTGATAGGTTCATGATTAGTTACAAGAACAATTATATTCTGTTTGAGGTCAGTAGAGAAATTAATGCTTCAATGGACAAGAAACTTCATCTATAATTTTTATATGAAATAAATCTTATCAAGATTACTGACTGCACAGACTAAGATGTTGTAAGGAGACTATAGCACCAATATTTCTATGTATGCAACATAATGGCGAATTTATAAAGTCTTTGCTAGTGATGATAGTTCTTTATCTTCCAGAGAAAATATTACAGGAATTCATAAGGAATTTCAGAAAATGAATTCCCAAGAGAAGTCTCTCACAATGCTTTTTACATATCACCAGAAACACTGACTAGCCTGGACTTCCACACAATTGTTGGGTCACCTACCTTCATTCCTTTTCCCACTCCTTGAAAATTGAAATCATAAAAAGGCTCTTTTGAATTCCAGAATAAAGAGGTGTTATACTCAGAGTATTTCTGTTTTTGGCTATCCATCATTTTTTGTCTTCTTCAAGTAATAGTACCTTTATTTCTTTTTATAGGATTACTTTTTCCTCGTCATGATCAGTCTTTATGGGATAGTGTATCAGATTTTCCATTCTTTCTTTAGCTACTTTGTGATAAAAACATTCCAAGCTTGGCGGGGCATGGTGGCTAACGCCTATAATATCAACAATTTATGAGGCCGAATCTAGGAGTTCAAGAGCAGCCTTGGCAACAAAGTGAGACCCCCGTCTCTACAAGAAGAAAATTAGTTAGGCGTGGTGTCACATGCCTGTGGTCTCAGCTACACTGGAGGCTGAGGCAGGATGATCACCTGAGCCCAGTAGGTCAAGGCTGCGATGAGCTATGATAGCACCACTGCACTCCAGCCTGGGTGACAGAGTGAGACTCTTATCTCAGAAACAAACAAACAAAAAGATCCAAGCTTAAACAATTAGAACCTCTCTTGAGCAGAGTGAAAAAGGAATAATAAAAATAGTTAGATTTAATTCTTCCCAGCAGAAGCAGCATAATATACCTGCTATGTAGATCAGTAGAATTGCCCCTTTTGTGTCTAGTAATTCAGCTCTTCTTTTGAGTCTGAGGACTATACATCATTCACATAGGAAGATAGATAGATAGTTAAATACATAGATTAGATAGATAGATAGATAGATAGATAGATAGATAGATAGATAGATAGATTTTTCTCTTGCTTGAGTTATTCAAAGTCCATTTCTTTTTGCTTGCAAACGAAGGGACTAATTGTCAAAATGAATTATCATACTGCCCTGGCAAGGTCCTTGTCAGTGTTAAAACAAGATAAGGAATGTAAAACACCTAGCATGGCGTATGTCTAAAAAGTGTCCAATAATAATAACATTAATATTTATAATAGTTAACAAGAATTGAAGCTGACAGTACTGAGAACTTCACATGCATTATTTCACTTAGTCCTCACTATGGATCTGTGGAGTAGATTGCAATTATCTCCATTTTATAGGTTTAAAAAAGAATCCAGAGAATGAGAAGCCCAAGCTAATGCAGCTAGTAAGCAGAGAGGCTGGGATTTGACACCTGGCAATCTTCAAATACACACATTTAAACATTGCACTCTGAAGGGTAGGTAGAGCAAGATGGCAAAATTGAAGGCTCTATCTATAGTCCCCCACAAGGACACCGATTTAACAACTATCTACATAGGAAAAACACCTTCAAAAGAACCAAATATCATGTGAGTCCTCATGGTACCTGTTTTTAACTTCCTGTTACTGAAAGAGGCAAGAAAGAGATAGAAAATATAGTCCTGGGCCGGGCACGGTGGCTCAAGCCTGTAATCCCAGCACTTTGGGAGGCTGAGGCGGGTGGATCACGAGGTCAGGAGATCGAGACCATCCTGGCTAACATGGTGAAACCCCGTCTCTACTAAAAATACAAAAAAAAAAAAAAAAAAAAAAAAAACTAGCCGGGCGTAGTGGCGGGCGCCTGTAGTCCCAGCTACTCAGAGGCTGAGGTGGGAGAATGGCGTGAACCCGGGAGGTGGAGCTTGCAGTGAGCCTAGATCGCACCACTGCACCCCCGCGGGCGACACAGCGAGACTCTGTCTCAAAAAAAAAAAAAGAAAATACAGTCCTGAATGACCGACACCACTCCTCCCCCAACCCCATTGAGCAGTGGTGTGGTGCTCAGAACTTCTCTGGGTGCTGGAGAAGGGAGAGCACAACAATTGTGAGGCATTGAACTTAGTGATTTTCTGTTAGAGCAGAAAGCAAAACCAGACCAAAGTCAGCTGACAGCCACCCACTGAGCAAGCATTTAAACCAAACCTAGCTAAAGGGAAATTGCAGATGCCAGCAGTCAAAACTTGGCCAACCCTGCCACCAAGGGCTACAGTGTTCTGTGTCTCCAAGTGACCTTGAAAGGCAGTCTAAGCCTTAAGGACTGCAACTATGGCGAGTCCTTGTGCTGACCTAGGTCCAGAGACAGTGGAATTGGAGGAACATGTGACATACTGAGACACCAGCTGGGGCAACTGAGGGAGTGCTGGTATCAGCTCCTCCCCTAACCCCAGGCTACACAGCTTGCAGCTCCCAAAAAGATCCCTTCTTTCAACTTGACTAAAGGAAAGGGTAAAATAGAAAGACTTTTTTTTTTTTTTTTGGATCTAGGATACCAGCTCAGCCACAGCAGAACAGGGCATTGGTCAGAATCAAGAGGCCCCCATTCTGCGCCCTTGCTCCTAGACATTTTTAGACACACCCTGGACCAGAAGGAAACCTGCTGCCTTTAAAGAAAGGACCCAGTCCTGGCAGCGTTCATCACCTGTTAACTGAAGAGCCCTTGGGCTCTAAATAACCAGCAGCGATATTACATCTTGGGCCTTGGGTGAGCCTCTGAGATTTGCTGGCATCATGTTAGACTCAGCACATTACCAAATGTGGTGGCTAGAGGGCAAAACTCCTTCTGCTTGAAAAATGCTGAGAGAAAAGTAAAGATGACACTTTCTTGCACCTTAAGTGCTAGTGCGGCCACAGGGGAGTAGAGCACTGATTACGTTCTTGGGGTCCCAATTCCAGAATTTGACTCTTAGATGTCTTTTCTGCACATGCCCCGGGCCAGAGGGCTGGCCACTGCCCTGAATGGTGACTCCCAGACTAGGCAGCATTCACTACTAGTCAACTTAAGGTACCTTAGGCCTTAAGAGAACATTGGCGGTAGTCTGGCAATACCCCTCATGGTTTAGGGTGGCAGTGGCTATGGATTGAGACTCCTCTGCTTCTGAAAGGGGGATGGAAGTGTGAAAAGAACTATGTTTTGTCTTTTGAGTGCCAGTGCAGCTGCAGTACAATAGAACACTGGCAGACTTCTAATGTTTTTGGCTCTAGTCCCTGACTCCCCGATGTCACCTGTGGACCCACACAGAGCCAGGGGAAACTCAATACACTGAAAAGAATGACACAGGCCTAGCTAGCTTTGCCCTTGGCTGATTGTAGGGACCCTGGGACTTGAGAGCATATAGACAGTAGCTAGGGAGTAGTTACTGCAGGCCTTGGGAGAGACTCACGGCTGTACTGGCTTCAGGTTAAACTCAGAGTAGTCATAGTAGTTGTGGCCACAGGGGCACTTGTGTCACTCTTCCACCAGTTTTACGTGGATCACAACAAAGATAGAGACTCTGTTTGAGAGAAAGTAAGGGAAGGAAACAAGAGTCTCTATCTTGTAAACCAGAGAATTCTCCTAGATCTTCCCCAAGACCCTCAAGGTAGTACCACTACAAATCTGCAAAAACCACAATGTTGCTGGGCTTAGGGTGTCCTCTAAAGCTGATAAAGCTTGGATCACAGCACACAAGTCCTACCAAATATCTGGAAAGCCTTCCCCAGGAGGAGTACAAACAAGCCCAGAGAGTAAAGAACAAATAAAAACCTAATTCTTCAAAAACCAGACACCAAAAAGCATCTGCTACCATCAACAGCATCCAGGAAAGCATGACCTCAACTGGTTAACTAAATAAGGCACCAGGAACCAATCCTGTAGAAAAGGAGATATGTGACTTTTCAGACAGAGAATTCAAAATAGCTGTGTTGAGGAAACTGAAGTAAATTCAAAATATCACAGAGAAGAAATTCAGAATTCTATAACATACATTTAACAAAAAGAAGAATAATTAAAATGAAACATAAATTCTGAAACTGAAAAATGCAATTGGCATACTGAAGAATGCATCAGAACTTTTTAATAGCAGAATTGATCAAGCAGAAGAAAGAATTAGTGAGCTTGAAGATAGGCTATTTGAGAGTACATGACCTGAGGAGACAAAAGAGAAAATAATAAAAAACTATGAATCATGTTATTCCGAATCTAGAAAATAGTCTAAAATGGGCAAATTTAAGAGTTATTGGGTTTAAAGAGGAGGTAGAGAAAGAGATGGGTAGAATGTTTATTCAAGTGAATAACAACATAGAACGTCCCACAGCAAGAGAAGACATCAAAAGCTAATTACAAGAAGCTTATAAAACACCAAGAAAGTTTAACCAAAAGAAGACTATGTAAAGGTATTTAATAATCTAAGTTCCAAAGATTAAAGATAAAATAAAAGGATTCTAAAAACAGCAAGAGAAAGGAAGCAAATAACATACAATAAAACTTTAATAACTCTGGCATCAGACTTTTCACTGAAAATCTTACATGCAAGAAGAGTGTGGCATGACAAATTTAAAGTGCTAAAAATAAAAAAAAAAAACCTCTTACTCTAGAATAATATACCCAGCAAAAATATCATTCAAACATGGAGGAGAAATACTTTCACAGACCAACAAAGGCTGAGAGATTTCACCAACACCAGACCTGTACTACTAGAAATGCTAAAGGAAGTGCTTCAATCACAAAGAAAAGTACATTAATGAGCAATAAATGTCTTGAAACCAATATAATGGAGACACAACATACAAAGACCTATGGGATATAGTGAAAGTAGTAATAAGAGAAAACTTCTTAGCCATAAGTGCTTATATCAAAAAAGAGGAAAGACTTCAAATACACAATCTAATTATGCATCTTAAAGAACTAGAAAAGCAACAGCAAACCAAACCCAAAATTAATAGAAGAAAATAAAAAATAAAGATCAGAACAGAAATAAAGGAAATTGGAATGAAGTAAACAATACAAGAGATAATGAAACAAGAAGGTGGTTTACCGAAAAGTTAAACAAAAAGACAAACCTCTAGCCATACTAACTAAGAAAAAAAGGGAGAATCCAAATAAAATAAGAAATGAAAAAGGGGAAATTATAACTGATACTGCAGAAATTCAAAGGATTATTAGTGGGTACTATGAGCAACTATATGCCAATAAATTGGAAAATCTAAAAGAAATGAACAAATTCCTAGACACATGCAACCTACCAAGACTGAAACAGGAAAAATCCAAAACCAGAACAGACTAATAACAAGTAACGAGATCAAAGCCATAATAAAAACTCTTTCAGTAAAGAAAATCCTGGGATCTTATGGTGTCACTGCTGTATTCTACCAAACGTATAAATAAGTACTTACACCAATCCTACTCAAACTATTATGGAAAATATGGAAGGAGGGAATACTTCTAAACTCATTATAAGGGGTCAGTATTACCCTGATACCAAAACCAGACAAACACACATTCACAAAAGAAAACTACAGGCCAATATCTCTGATAAATATGGATGCAAAATCTTCAAAAAATACTAACAATTAAAATTTATGAAGAATTCAGAAAGATCATTCATCATGACCAAGTGAGATTTATTCCTGGGATACAAAGGTGGTTCAACACAGGCAAATCAATCAATGTGATACATTATATCAACAGAATGAAGGACAAAAGCCATATGATTCTTTCAATTGATGCTGAAAAAGCATTTAATAAAATTCTACATCTTTTCATCATAAAAATTCTAAGAAAACTGATTACAGATGGAACATACCTCGACATATTAAAAGCCATTTATGTTGGATCCATAGGTAGTATTATACAAAATGGGGAAAAATGAAAGCCTTTCCTCTAAGATATGGACCACAACAAGGATAAACAGTTTCACAATTATTACTCAACACAGTGCTGGAAGTCCTAGCTAGAACCATCAGAAAAAGAAAGATATAAGAGTCTTCCAAATTAGAAAGGAAGAAGTCAAATTATTCTTGTTTGCAGATGATGATTGTATATTTGGAAAAATCTAAAGACTACAGAAGAAAACTATTAGGACTGATATATTTAGTACATTTGTAAAATATAAAATCAACGTACAAAATTCAGTAGCATTTCTATATGCCAACAGTGAAAAGTGAAAAAGAAATAAAAAGTAATTCCATTTATAATAGCCACACATGAAATTAAATACATAGGAATTAACTTAATTAAAGAAGTGAAAGATCCCTCTAATAAAAACTATAATATAAAACACAGATGAAAGAAGTTGAAAAAAACATCAGAAATTGGAAAAATACTCCATGTTCATGGATTGATAGAATCAATATTATTAAAATGTCTGTACTACCAAAAGCAATATACAGATTCAATGCAATCTCTATCAAAATACCAATGACATTCTTTACAGAAATAGAAAAAAATCTGTATGAGTTTAGGTACATCTCTGCTGCTCATTTTCTTCATCTTCTGCATCGACCTCTCAAAACATTTACTGCATGGGTAAACTGAGACAATTACAGTATATATTTATTTATTTAGTTTGTTATATAAATTTTCTGAATCATAAGCAATTCTCTACAAGGACTTCAGCTCTATGAAGTCTAGCTGAGAATTAGCCAAATACTAGCCATCTTATGGCTACTTAACATTTGTTGAATGGAACGCATACAGGCCTTTCCCGGGTTAATGATGTTCTAGCATCTTTACAATGAATATATCACTTTATTTATCTCAGTCTCTCTTTTTTCCTTTTCTATTTTTCCAAATTTATTGGCTTTTCCTTCCCCTTCTTCTGCTCTCTTTATTTTCTGATTCTTTATCTTAGACTTGTTAACAATATTGCTTAAATTTTTGCAGACACTCAGAGTTCAACAAATTTTTTAAGCATCAGAGGTTTCTAGATTAAATACAAGATTTTGTTAAATTTGATTTTAATCAACAATAAATAATTTGTAGTATAAGTACATCCCATAAAATATCAGTAAAAGTATTTTATATAGTAAATAAAATATTTATCTGAATCTGTAATTTTATTGGATATCATATATTTTTATTTCCTAAATCTAGAGACCCTTGACCCCTCATTAGAACATTTTTTCTTATGTGGTTAAATACTAATATGTACATTTATTCTTTACATTTCCCCAAAGTTTTTAAATACTATTTTATAGTTGACAATATATGGTTTAAAAATATTACTTTACACTTATTTTACCACTGATAATTTTATATCTAAAATTGAATATCCCTCCTCCTTCATTTCTGACTTCAGGACTCAAGCCCAAAGCTTAATCTTATTCCTTTGTAACTGTCATTTCTTATATGCAAAAACTTGCAAAGTCATTTTAATTCTTCATAATTTGTCTTGAATCAATCCATTCAATCCCACATTTCTCACTACTGTTGTGCCTTGTGTAGCATATTATTAAAAGTGTGAAAAACATACTTTTCAAATTTTTGGATGGTTCATCTTATGAAAGGGCAATTAATGAATTAATGCTGCAACATAAGGAAACTGCTATTCTTTGATAGAAACATTAATAAAATGATATAAAGTAGAAGTAAATGGAATGTTCTACAACTGTTATTTTTTTAATCAGCTGCAAAAGTAGATGAGGAAAACCTTATTTGCAGTGCAATTTTGCATTGTCATTTTATTTTTCTTACATTAATAATATTACAATTTTTTGCATACATACTATGTTTTACATACATTCTAATAATTGTCTCAACAGCCTTATGAGGGGATTACTAGCATTTTTTCTGTTTTATAGAAGAACCTGAAAATCAGAAAATTTAAATAACCATTCCAATTTCCTAGCACATTTTATAGAAACATTGTTCAGAGTAGCCAAAATCTGAAACAACTGAAATGTCCTATAATGGATAAGCTTAATGGATAAGCTGGATTATATTCACACAATGGAATACTACACAGCAATAAAAAGGAGTTAGCCCCTGATACACAGAACAATTTGGATGAATATCAAAGGGGCTGAGTAAAAGAAACCAGTCTTCAAAGGTTACATGTTGCATGACTCCATTTATATGACAGTTTTGAATGACAAAATTAAACTACTGAAAAACAGATCAGTAGTGTCCATTGGTTAGAGTTGAGGATACAATGTGATCATAAAGTAAGAGCATAAGGTAGTTTTGTTTTTTGAAGGATGGAAGTGTCCATATTCTGATGGTGGTGGCAGTTCCATAGATCTATATATGTCTTAAAATTTATAGAAATGTGCACTAAAAGAAAAATAAAATAAATTGTATTGGATAATAATTTTAAAATTGTTTAATTAAAAAACACTAGTTTATTTTGGTATATATTTTAAAGTCAAGTTTCCAAACAAAACAAAATGCATTTTAATACTGGAGATTATAATGTAATGTTTGGTTTATAGATATTTCTAGCAGAGATTGGATTTTATTTGTTGATTTAACTAAATGTATAGCACAGATTTTATTTTGATAATTTTAACAACAAATTCAGAAACTTCCTAATTAGTCATATTTTTATATGCTAGAAAAAGAAAAAGAAAATGCAGTAGTCATTAATATGGAAGTAAACGTGAAGGGTTAGGTGCTGGGATGCACAATAATGCTAATGCTCTCTGCTCTTAAAGGGAAATAAAATAATATATAAAAATGAATTATGCGCATAAGTCCAAAAAAGATGTGGATAAACAGACTGGGGCGTATTCATATAAAAGTATACCACTCATCAATTGAAAAGAACAACCTAGAGAAACACGCTATATATTGACAGTTAGAAACCTGATGCTGAGTAAAAGATGCCAGCCTCAAGAGTTTCCACTGTCTGATTCCATTAATGTGAAATACAAGAACAAGCATAGCTGACCTATGGTCATAAAGATAAAAAAATAGTGACCCAGTTGGAGTTGAGGTGGTAGATGTGAAAAGGGACATGAGTGAACTTTCCGGGGCAATGCAACTATTCTGTAACTTCTTGTGATAGATGGTTACATAGTGTATACAATTGCCAGTATTCAAAACATGTAAGATCTGCGTATCTTTGTATGTAAACTATACTTTAATACATAACAATAACATTTAATCATATAAGAAAATATTCAAAATACATTAAAGAATATAACAAGAGAATATTAATAAAAATAATTATATTCAGTTTACATACTGCATCCAAACTGTAAAAAATAAGGATAATAATTTTAAAATTATGCACAACAGCAAAAGTTTGCACATGAATCATTGAAGCCATACAATTTTAGACCACATTTTGGCTAATCCTCAATTTCTGTTTGTTTCTCTTCTTACTCCTTGGCTACACAAGAAAGTCACAAAATGTGTGGATTGAAGTTCAATACAAAAGCCATATATATATATACATATATATATATACACACACACACACAACTAAGAAATATTTACTGCTGACTCAAAGGGTATATAATGCCATTTCATTTAATTAGTTTTCTTTTTACTTAATATTAAGTCATTCCACACATTTTAGTATGTCTAAAATACAATATTCCATATGCTTGAGCTCAGGTTTATCCCTAGAATTTGCAAGACAATGGAAAAAGTACAAATGAAAGCTTGTAATCCATAGCCTACCCAATTTCTCTTCTCACCTCTGGAACTGTTTTCTACAGAGAAAACAAGTGTGTGGATTTTATTATCACTGCTGAGTCTGTTGCAATCCCTCAGTCTGCTTTCCACCTTCATATAATAAAAATGTTGTTTCAGCAACATCCTGGTTTCATCAGTTATGGGGTTTGTGTTTTCATTTTCCTTTTTTTTTCCTCTTATTTTGGAGTGATTCTCAGAAGATAAATATGCAGAAATCTCTTTATTCTGTCATCCTAAATCTAGATGTGCCTTCATGACATTTTGTACCTCTTTCAAAAATATGTATGCTCTTCTTGTATGCAGCATATTTTTTTGTGCAATTAGCTCCTTCAGTATAGTATGAGATCTGTGGAAACAGTCATTGCTTACTCATTTTTGTTTGCCCTAAACTATCTACTTTGGTGCCTTAACTACAGATGATCCTTAGTTTATTATTGGGTTATGTCTCTATAAATCCATTGTAAGTTGAAAATATCCTGAGTTACAAATGCATTTAATACACTTAACCCTGCTGAACATCATAGTTTAGCCCAGTCTGCTTTAAATATGCCCAGAACACTTATATTAGACTGCAGTTTGGCAAAATAACCTAGCAACACAGTTTACTGTAGAGCATTGGTTGTTTACCCTTGAGATTGCATGGCTGCCTAGGAGCTTCAGAGCATCATAGCACGTATTGCTAGCCGCCCCCCACCCAAAAAAAAATCAAAATTTGAAGTACAATTTCTACTAAATGTGTATTGTTTTCACACTACTATAAAGTCAAAAAATCTCAAATTGAACCATCATTAAGTCAGGGACTGTCTGTATATGTTGCTTAATTCAACAAGCAAATACCTGTTCAATTAAATTAGATTAAATTAGGTTATCAGTATTTTAGAAAAACAATATGTAAACTGCATTTATGGATATCCTGTCTTCATCAACAGAATGAAATAACTTTTTTTTGGAAATCCATAGCCATCTTAATGTAAAGCAATTGTTTCACTGGTGAGTATTATCTACTAGAAGTCATATTGCCCTTGGAAGTCAGACAGTCATAGGTTCAAAAGCAAGATATTAACCTAAGTTGGGAATTATGAGGATTAATCAGATAAAAAGCACTGTGAAAACATCTGATGTGTAGTTGTTGCTCAAGAAACCACTGTTATTGTTACCTCTATTACCATTTCCATGTTATTATTATTCCCATGTGCTAACACAATGCAACCCTTAGAGGTTTTTTGCATTGTGTAAACTGCTCCTAGAGTGGTGAGTCTTGTTGCTGATACTTTTCTGTTTGTGTTTACTATCATTCCTCAGTATTTTAATTTCCAACATTGCAGCATAAAGGTAAACAATGGAGACTCTCAAAGCAGAATTTCTGGCTTCTAATAATGACTCTAATCATTAATTGGGTTTTTGATCTTGAACAATATATTTATCCTTTGAACGCTTTAGAACTCTCAAGTGTAAACTGGGGATAGTCACAGATTTTATTTCATAGTCTTGTTTTAAGGATGAAATTAGTTATGTAGCACATTTAAAACAGTGTCTGCAATGAAGTAAATATTGTATATAGGGTTAGTTATTATAGCGATTCTGATCTGTGGTTTCTTCTAATGTTTTTTCAAGCAATAATATGTAAACAATGTAACTTTTAATTCTAAGCTACTTTTGACCCTGTAGGTAGCTCTAGGAATTTCCTGGAGGAAATGTGCATAGACTCTACAGAAACCATTGTTCTCATTTAATTATAGATTTTGGATGATAAGACCTACTAATAGTATGGCTTCTAAAAATGTGGAATTATGATTGATTATTTACAATGTGTTTCTGCCAAAATAAGCTAAATGAAAACAGCTGGTGTGCCCCAAACCTGTGAAATTATTCCATATGGCTGAATCCCAGCCTTTGCATGAAAAAAAAAAAAAAAAAAAAAAAATAGAGTTATCTCACTTACCAATATATTCAGTAAAATACTGTGAGGTTTTGTTTGAAAGAAAAAGAAGAATAGCTATAGGTAATTTTATATCTAGATTTTGAAATTCAAGTAATATAGCTCTATTTAACTACTTAAACACTGAAAGTAGTCTCCTCCCTACTGCTTCTGCAGCTGTATTAGTTGACTGGGGAGAGACTAGGAGTCTATTATTATATTCATAATTAATTCATCTACAGTTGAGTAGACAGAGGGAATATGAAATGGGCTTAACTCAAGAATGAAGAATCCCCTCTCCCTGCTATTTCAACCAGTATCAAGTGTAATTTTATCGACATTGAATTTGGGTCTTGTCTGTCCATAGGACCTAATTTCAGTTACAATGAACACTTAATCTTGTTAGTCATTAAATTCTACCATGATTTATTGCTTGGCTAATATTCCTGATGAGTATCAGTTGTTAATTGCATCCCTACAGTTCACAAAATTTGTAAATGCATTCCTCTACTTCTGCAAATCCTTCGTATCTCTACATTTGCAAACAGTATGAATTGTTGAGGCTATAGCAGTAGAAAAAGCATTTTCTGCTTCAAATATGACATGTGGTGTATTACCTGGATGTGCAGTATTGTCAGAGGTGTAGTTTTTGACCTGCAATGCATTACTTGCTTGACTGAGTTTGGGACTGTTTATCACTAATGACATATTTCTCTCTAGGAATGTATCATTTATCTTGTCACTGCTTTAAAACAGTAAATACTGATATGAACCTGGAATTTTCCAGCAATTTGTGAAAGAAATGAAAGCAACTATTTGAAATTTCATTCCATCCCAGCAAATACAACCTTTATAATGGATTTCCAATGTATGTG
Organism: Piliocolobus tephrosceles; assembly: GCF_002776525.5. NCBI lineage: Eukaryota > Metazoa > Chordata > Mammalia > Primates > Cercopithecidae > Piliocolobus > Piliocolobus tephrosceles. The sequence continues at coordinate 61,069,784 of NC_045445.1, read as the reverse complement.
AAGAAATACTAACCTAGCACACAAAAGGGTATGTCTAGAGCTTTGTGCATGCAGAGTACCCATCTTACTAGTTATGCCTAGTGTTCATAAAATGCAATAATAATGAGCAGATTGTTTTTCAAACCAAGAAAAGGGCCTTTTGCAGACAGGGAGTTTTTTATTATGTATATATTTTTTTAAAAATTGTAGATCATATCCATCTAGGATTTCTTGTAAGAAATCAACATATTTCTATCTTAATAATATTGTCAATAGTACTTTCAAATAGAAATAAATTTTAGTGTGCTTTGTACATAGTATACTAGTCTTATTTCCCCTTTCTTTCTGGTAAGAAGAAATAGTCACTTTTTAATGATTTGTGAATTCAGATTCACAAAACTGAATTCAATTTTGAGAAAAAAGTTGCTTAATCCCTACAACCCTATCATCCCTTTCACTATTCTCGGTGGAACTTAGACTTTAACAAAGGAAGACTCTCTGATGACTTATGACCATTTTTCTTGACGCTGCAGTTTAAACCATTGATAATTTTCCAGGGCCATCACTTTTTTTTGTTGGGTGGGAAGGGTTGATTACAAATCAACGATGACAAGAGCATTCCTTCCTGCTTCACAACAGCCAGTTCTGTTTACCCCTTGCGATAGAGTACGGAGATTGAGTCTTTCCTTGTTTACTTAAAGAATCATTAATAACTCACTATGTTCCAATTATATCATAGATAACTAAAATCTTCAGTCAATTCAAAACCTTGATTTTAACCACCTCTCCTGATAAACTTTTTATTTATTTTTATTTTTTATTTTTCCATAAGTTATTAGGGTACAGGTGGTATTTGGTTACCTGAGTAAGTTCTTTCGCAGTGATTTGTGAGATTTTAGTACAGCTATCACCTGAGGAGTATACATTGCACCATATTTGTAGTCTTTTGTCCCTCTACCCCCTTCCTCCCTTCCCCCCAACTCCCTGAAGTTCATCATATCATTCCTATTCCTTTGTGCCCTCATAGCCTAGCACCCACATACCAGTGACAACACATGATGTTCAGTTTTCCATTTCTGAGTTACTGCACTTAGCATAATATTCTTCAGTCTCATCCAGATTGCTTCAAATGCCATTAATTCATTCTTTTTTATGGCTGAGTAGTATTCTATCACATAAATATACCACAGTTTCTTTATTGCCGGGCATTTGAGTTGGTTCCACGATTTTGCAATTGCGAATTGTGCTGCTATAAACATGCATGTGCAAGTATCTTTTTTGGATGACTTCTTTTCCTCTGGATAGATACCCAGTAGTGGGATTGATGGATCAAACGATAGTTCTACTTTTAGTTCTTAAAGGAATCTCCACACTGTTTTCCACAATGTTTGTACTAGTTTACATTCCCGTCAGCAGTGTAGAAGTGTTCCCTGATCACCATATCCATGCCAACATCTACTGTTTTTTTATTTTTTGATTATGGCCATTCTTGCTGGAGTAAGGTGGTATTGCATTGTGGATTTGATTTGCATCTTCCTGATCATTAATGATGTTGAGCATTTTTTAATATATTTGTTGGCCATTTGTATATCTTCTTTTGAGAACTGTCTATTGATGTCCTCCACTTTCTGATGGGATTGTTTGTTTTTTTTCCTACTGATTTGTTTGAGTTCATTGTAGATTCTGGATATTAGTCCTTTGTCAGCTACATAAATTGTTAAGATTTTCTTTTGCTCTGTGGGTTGTCTGTTTACTCTGCTGACTGTTCCTTTTGCCATGCAAAAGTTTTTTCATTTAATTAAGTCCTAGCTATTTATCTTTGTTTGTATTGCATTTGCTTTTGGGTTCTTGGTCATGAAATCCTTACCTAAGCCAATGTCTAGAAGGACTACCAAGAGCAATCTACAAATTCAACACAATCCCCATCAAAATACCACAATCATTTTTTTTCTTTCTTTTTTTTTTCCTTTTAGGCCTGCAAGTACCAATTAGTTGAAGTGCTCTGTTTGTTATTTACAAGTCATCGTTTTCCTTATTTACACATAGAACATATTTGGAACTATAAAATCTTACAAAATATGCGGTTTTGTTTAAGTAGTATTATCTCTACACTTATAATATGGACATCAAGAAAATTCACAACTGCTTATTCCTTTGGATAATACTGTCATGAAATTTGGTACCACATATTCTTGTTTTAGAAGCAGTTTGGGATTAAACAAAAGAATCTCTACAAGGTCTCTTCAGTTGGACCAAATTTGTAACCACAGATTTGCAGCTGTCATAATTGCAGTCCAAACTGCATTTACAATCTACCACAGTAATTATATGTGTGAACGTATAATCTTCTTTCATTCTATAACTTCACATGGGAGACAAAAATCATTATTCTCTTACTCAACACTTGAAGTTAATTTGTTTTATCAATTAAATATCTTAAAACATGAAACATTTTCTCAATGTTACTGGAATCTATGTTATGCATCTCTTTCTTCTCCATGTAGATTCAATGTCCAAGGATTGTTTAATAAAGAAGATATTTATTTCAAACCCATTATTCTATTTAAACTATTCTTTCAAATTCATTGGTAACCAAACTTGAAAATCCAGTGACCTTTCCTCATATTCTGTCTCTTTCAACTTTGATGATATTGATTTACTCAACAGATATTTATTGAGAAATAACTATATGTCAATCCCACATCAGAGTTAAATCAAATAACAAAGCTAATAATAAATCCTTTCCTCATAGAGCTGTTATTCTTGTGTGTGCATTTCATGATGGTAATGGTGGGGTATTTGATCCTGATGTATACCTCAACTTTGTTATGCCGAATCTTGATTTTATTTCTGTGACTCATTGTCATATTTTCAATTATCACATATCTAAAAAAGATTCTGTGAACTATTTTTAAAGTATTTTTAAAATTTAGCTATAATTTACATGTGTAAGAAAAGGAGAGATCTTACATATGTAGTTTGATGAAATCTTACAACTGCATAATCATCCCAATTAAGTTATTAAACATTCCCATCACTCAAGAAAGATCTCTTCTGCCCCCTCTCATTTGATTCTACTCTCACTTATGGGCAACCACTGTTTTTATTTTTATTTTTTCATCAGAGGTAAGTTTTTCCTGTTATAAGAGTTTAGCTAAATGGTATCACAAAATCTGTACTTGTTTACTTGTTTGGTTCAGACTTTTTTGTTCAGCCCGATTGTTTCATGTAATAATACTTTGTTCCTTTTCATTACTTGGTAGCATTTCATTTACAAATGTTCCACAGATTTTTCTTCTATTCCCCTGGTGATGAACATTTGAGTTGTTTCTTTGGGGCTACTATGAATAATAATGTTTGAGACTATTTAAGAATAAAGATTTTATGCATTCTTGTACAAATCTTTTTTTTCGTGCATTATTTTAGTTCTGTTAGGTAAATATTAAGAAGAATGCTGAGTCATAAGGTGGGAATATGTTTAATTTTAGGAGAAGTTGACAGTTGAGTTTCCAAAATGGTTAAACAATTTTAACTCCCAGGGTCAAAGTATGATAGTTCTAGTTGTTCCACAACCTTGCTGATTTAATTAGGACTGCTATAACAAAATACCATAGACCTGGTAGCATGTAAACCACTGGTATGTGTTTCTCACAGGTCTGGAGGCAAGGAAGTCAAAGATAAAGGAGCTAGCAGATTCACTGTCTGGTGAAGGCCCACTTCCTCATAGATAGTCTTCTTTTCACATTAACCTTACTGGGTAGAATGAGTAAGAGGTTTTTCTCAGGCCCCTTTTATAAAGGTGCTAATCTTTATGAGGGCTCTGTCCTCATGACATAATCACCTCCCAATAACCCCAGCTTTTAATACCATCTACCTTGAGGGTGAGGATTTCGAGTAGACATAAATATTCCAATCATAACATTTATCAATATTTAGTGTTTTCAATTTTTTTATTCTAAGCGTCATAAAATCTCACCATGAGATTTTTTTCCTATGTGTGTTTGCTATTAATATCCAAGTAGCCATGACTAGAACAGTGTTCAGTGTTGGATGAGTCATTTCCCAGTACTGGGGCAAGACACGGCTGAATTACCTGTGAATTTGAAGGTTTTTCAATCTGGCAGATGGGAAGAGGTACGATTCATATGTTTTTGGCTGTTTTTCTTTTTTTCTGTTCCTGCTCTTTCAGTTGTGAGGATAAATCTGGTACCTATTACTGTGTCTGTTTCACAAGCAGAAGTCTACTGATCATGTAGCTTTAATATTTTTCTAATATAAGCTAAGAAATGATGGTGGATAGGAGGCGGTGTTGGTGTGTCTCTCCCACTTTGAAGGACAGAATACTGGGCAGAGATTCACACTGTGAATGTGTTCTTGAAGAACCACCACAGAAACTTACCAGGAAAACCAAAATAGTTCTCTGATCCTGTGAAAGAAATGGCAGGCTGCAACTTACTCCATGAGACAAGCAAAAAACTATCAGTTTCCAGAGTGTAAGAAGTAGACAACGGGCCTCCAAACACACATCACCACTGAGGAATTTGAAAATTCAGATCACAGGAGAAGCCCTTTACTCAGAGCTGGAACAGATTTATGGAGTGGCGTGAAAAATAAAAGTAGAAGCAGCAGTGGATAGTGCCTTGTAAGCATTCCCAGTCTCTAGCACAAGCCCAGGGAAGCTATTTGTAACTATATCTCACAGGGACCCTCAGGTAAGTCAGACAATGAATTCAGGGAGAGATTGCAGGGTGAAAGAAGTTCCCAATTTAATTTTGTGATACAATTTCGACTTGGGAAAAGCTCGCTTGAACAGAATCTGGGGATGAGCGGGAAGTGTGCTGCAGATATGCTAGCAGAAGCTGGGCATCTGGCCTTGCGGACAGATGGGGAGGTGCATGTCCTGAAAATCATGCTTGCTATCTCTGCAGGGAAGCTTATAGCCTGGGGCAGGTCTCAGTTCTGTACTCAGGCTACATGGATCTAAACCTGGCTCTGTTAGCAGGACACTGCCCGAGTGACACTGACTTTGCCAACTGTGTGGAAGCTGGGTGAGGCCTACCATTGCTGGTTATTCCCCACACCCCTTGAAAAGTCTTCTTCACAGCAGAGGCAGTTATTTTCCCCTCTGGAACATTACCCTAGTGACCTGGGATTCATCCCTTGTCCCCCACAATGACTGTGGCAGTCCCTGCCCAAAGAGAGTCTGAGATCAGACCTGACCCTCCCCAAACCTGATGGTATATCTTTACCTGCCCTAATAGATTAACAAAAAGGACATAAACTCTTGGGAGCTTTATGGCCTCGGCCATCAGCTGAGAAACCAGAATACTTCCCCTAAACAACTTAGAGCAAGCAAAAATTCTATTGCTACTACTGCAACTGGTGCTCTGTTGCAAGTGCCACCTCCTAGCTGGAGGCCAACCAACTCAGGCCATTAAATCACCTCTTGGTAGAATAACACTGCACCCAAGAAAAAGAAAATGGTTGCTAATACCACTGCCTGCAACACCCTGGCTAACCAGAAGTTCTGAGTCTGTCCACGTGAGAACTTCACTGCTAGCATAATAAGCATTCGAGAAAGCCAGCACACTAAGCTTATCTACATCCAGGGAACCTAACATAGTCTACATTACTCCCCTGCCACCTCCATCAGAGCAGGTGCTTGTATCCACTGCTGGGAGACCTGAAGAGAGGTCACATCACTGGATCCTTTGCATACATTCCCCAACACCAGCTCAGAGTCTGGTACCCCACTGGGTGGCTATATCCACAAGAGCAATAACAATCACTGCAGTCTGGCTCTCAGGATGCCCCATTCCAGGGGAAGGGGGAGAGCACCACATCAAGGCATCACCCCATGGGACATAATAATCTGAAGAGTAAGACCTGAGTCCCACATCTTTCCACTTGTGGGTAGATTCTTATAGCACAGACACAACTGTAGTGCTGGAAGCAGTAGAGAAAGTTTGCACCTCTACTGCAACAGGCAGGCAGCCTCTGTGATGATGAAATGCCTTTGAGAAGTGGTCCTTATTCCCCTTGGCACACCACTGCAGAGGCAACTGGGGCTTCTCCTGTGGGAATGCAGCACTGTTGCACCTATAGATAGCCCTCCTGGAACAATCCAGGGTGATTGCAGCCCCACAAGAGCAGCACACCACAGATTCAGGCCTGCATAAAAGGCAGAGCCACATTTCCTCTCTTCTTAGAACATCCACATTTCTTACAGATGAAAACAGTTGCCTGTCTCATCTGAATAGTCAGAACATCTGGACAGGAATGAGGCTGTGAGGTAGACAGCTTTTCTGCTGGCCTTGCAGGGGAGCTGAGGTAGCTCCCACTATTTACCCCAACAAAAGCTCAGCAATTCTAATTGAGAGCTCCTCCAGGAAACTTTATCAAGCCTGGGACCTCTGCCCACCATTGGGTATTATATCTACCCACCTGCTTTAGCTATAGCCAGTGCTTACTCAAGGATACCTCCCATATTGATCTGAAGCTTAAATCATCAACTCAGTAAATGAAATACTGGGGGGGGGGGGGGAATAAATAAGTAAATAAAGTATACACCACGAGAGAATGAGATAAGCTTCAAGAGATCCCTGCCATTCCAGCCCCATAGGAGATAATGAACTTGCCCACACACCGAGCACATAAATACTACAACCTGTATCTGGAAAAGCTAGTGCACAAATATTTTGTATAACTGAGGAACTCATACAGAGTCTTCATTTTCACCACTAAAAGCACCAAAAATCAAATTAGGCTAAAATAAAATATGAACATTAAAGACTGGTTCTTAAGAGGAAAAAAAAAAAAGAAATATAAAAGACACAGTTCAATAAAAAATGAATTCAAGAATAATTTGAAGGAATGGTCCACCCAAATGAGAAGAAACCAGAAAAGTAATTCTGGTAATAAGACAAAACAGGATTCTATAACACCCCCAAAAGTTCAGACTAGCTCTCCAGAAATAAATCCACACCAAGAATAAATCTCTGAATTGCCAGATGAAAAATTCAGAAGATTGATTTTGAAGCTACTCAAAGAGGTATCAGAGAAAGGTGAAAAGTCACTTAAATTAAAAGAAAATCGAGGATATGCATAAAATTTATTCCAGAGAAATAGACATTATAAAGAAAAATAATCAGAACTTCTGAAAATTAAAGACACACTTAGGAGAATACAAAATGCAGTGGAAAGTTTCACCAATAGGCTAGAAGAAGTGGAAGAAATAATTTCAGAGCTTGAAGACAAGACTTTTGAGTGAACTCAGTCAGAAAAAAAAATTAAAAAAAAAGAATTTTAAAAAATGAAGAGTCTCCAAGAAATGTGGGGTTATGTAAAACAACCAACCCTAAGAATAATTGGTGTTCCTGAGGGAGAAGTCAAGTACAAATGTTGAGAAAGCTTATTTCAGCGAATAATTAAGGGAAACTTTCCTGGCCTTGCTAGAGACCTAGACACCCAAATACAAGAAGCTAAAAAAATTTCTGAGAAATTCATCACAAAAAGATCATCACAAAGACACATAGTCATTAGGCTATCTGAAGTCAAGGTGAAGAAAAGAATCTTAAGAGCAGAGAGACAAAAGCATCAGGTAAACTATAAAAGAAAACCAATCAGGTTAACATCAGATTTCTCAGCAGAAACCTCACAAGTCGGAAGGGATTGGGGTTCTATCTTTAGCCTCCATAAACAATAACTGTCACCAAAGAATTTGGTATCCCACAAAACTAAGATTCATAAATGAAGCACAAACAAATGCCGAGGCAAGCAAATGCTGAGTGAACTGGCTACTACAAAACCAGCCCTACAAGAAATGCTAAAAGGAGTTCTAAATCTTGACACAAAAGCTCAATATGCACCAAAATGGAACCTTCTTAAAGCATAAATCTCACAGGACCTATAAAACAATAACACATTGAAAAGATAAAGTATCTAAGTAACAACTAACATGATGAATAGAACAGTGTCTTGCATCTCAATATTAATGTTGAATGTCAGTGGCCTAAATGCTTTACTTAAAAGATACAGAATGGCAGAATGGATAAAGAACCACCAATAAAATATCTGCTGTCTTCAAGAGACTCACTTAACACATAAGAGCTCACACGAACTTAAGGTAAACTGGTGGAAGAACATATTTCATGCAAATGGAAACCAAAAATGAGCAAGGGTAGCTATTTCTTATTTCAGACAAAAGAGACGTTAAAGCAGCAGCAGAAAAAAAAAAAAAAAAAGACAAAGAAGGCCATTATATCATGATAAATGGATCAGTTCAAAAGAAAGATATTACAATCCTAAATTTATATGCATCTAACACTGGAGCTCCCAAATTTATAAAAGAATTACTACTACAGCTAAAAAATGAGACAGATGGCAACACAATAATTGTGGGGGACTTTAATACTCCACTGATACTACTAGACAGATCATCAAGGGAGAAAATCAACAAATAAACAATGGACTTAAATTATACCCTAGAACAAATGGACTTAAGAGATATTTCCAGAACATTCTTCCCAATGACTGCAGAATATACATTATTCTCATCAGCACATGGTATAGTCTGCAAGGTAGACCATATGATACGTCACAAAACACTTCTCAAAAAATTTTAAAAAATCAAAATCATATCAAGTATCTTCTTGCACCACAATGGAATAGAAGTGGAAATCAGTTACAAAAAGAACTCTCAAAACTACACAAATACATGGAAACAAAATAATCTGCTCTTGAATAATTTGGGTTTTACAATGAAATCGACATGGAAATTTGAACATTCTTTGAAAAGAATAATAATAGTGACATAAGTTATCAAAAGCTCTGGGATACAGAAAAAGCAATGCTAAGAGAAAAGTTCATAGCATTAAATGTCTTTATCAAAAAGTCTGAAAGAGCACAAAAGGACAACCTAATGTCACACCTCAATGAGCTACAGAAACGAGAACAAATGAAACCCAAACCTATTAGAAAAAAAATAAGAAAGATCAAAGCAGAACTAAATGAAATGGAAACAAAGACGACAGTATGAAAGATAAATGAAATCAAAAGGTAATTCTTTGAAAATATAAACAAAATTGATAGACCATTATTGAGATTAACCAAAAAAAGAAGAGAGAAGATCCAAAAAAGCTCACATAGAAATAAAACTGGAGATAACACAGCCAATATCATATAAGTAAAAGATAATTTATGGCTACTTTGAATACTTATATGTACACAATCTAGAAAATCAAGAAGAGATAAATAAATTCCTGGAAATATACAACACTTCTAGGTTACATCAGGAAGAAATAGAAACCCTGAAAAGACTAATAACAAGCAACAAGATTGAATCAGTAATAATAACATTGCCTAAAAAAAAGCTCAAGACCAGATGGAGTTACAGTGAATTTTATCAGATATTCAAAGAACTGGTGCCAATCCTACTGAAACTATTTCAAAAGATACAGAAAAAAGGAATCCTCCCTAGATCATTCTATGAAGCCAGTATCACCTTAATACCAAAACCAGGAAAGGACTTAATAAAAAAGGGAAACTACAGACCAATATTGACCCAACAATCCCATTGCTGGGTATATACCCAAAGGATTATAAATCATTCTATTATAAAGACACATGCACACATATGTTCATTGTAGCACTATTCACAATAGCAAAGACTTGGAACCAACCCAAATGTCCATCAATGATAGACTGGATAAAGAAAATGTTGCACATATATAACATGGAATACTATGCAGCCATAAAAATGATGAGTTCATGTCCTTTGCAGGGACATGAATGAAGCTGGAAACCATCATTCTCAGCAAACTAACATAGGAACAGAAAATTAAACACTGTATGTTCTCACTCATAAGTGGGAGTTGACCAATGAGAACACATGGACACAGGCAGGGGAATATCACACACGAGGGCCTGTTGGTGGGTGGAGGGCTAGGGGAGAGATAGCATTAGGAGAAATACCTAATGTAGATGATGGGTTGGTGAGTGCAGCAAACCACCATGATACGTGTATACCTATGTAACATGGTATACATGGTATAACCTGAATGTTCTGCACATGTATCCCAGAACTTAAAGTATAATAATAAAAAAACCCTCAAAAATATACTAGCTAACTGAATATAAATCATATCAAAAAGATAATACAACATGATTAAGTGGGTTTCATCCCTGGGATATAGTGATGATTTAACATGCACAAGTCAATAAATGTGATGCATCACATAAATAGAATTAAAAGCAAAAAGCATATGATCATCTTAATAGATGCAGACAAAACATTTGATGAAATCCAGCATCTCTTTATTATAAAAACCCTAAAAAAAATAGGTATAGAAGAAATTTACCTCAAAGTAATAAGAGCCATACATGACAAACTCATAGCCAACATCATATTGAAGGGGGAAAAGTTGAATGCATCCTCCCCTGAGAACTGGACTAAGACAAGGATGCCCATTTTCGCCACTTCTATTCAATATAGCACTGAAAGTCCTAGCCAGAGCTATCAGAGAAGAGAAAAAAATAAAGGGCATCCAAATTGCAAAAGAAAAAGTCAAACTGTCACTGTTCACCAATAATATGATTGTATACTTAGAAAACCCTGAAGACATATTCAAAAAGCTCCTAGATCTGAAAAATGAATTCAGTAAAGTCTCAGGTTACAAAATCAATCTACACAAATCAGTAGCACTGCTATACACCAACAACAACTAAGCTGAAAATCAAATCAAGAACTCAATTCCTTTTACAACAGCTGAAGAAAGAAAGAAAGAAAGAAAGGAAGAAAGAGAGAGAAAGAAAGAGAAAGAAAGAAAGAAAGAAAATTAGGAGTGTATTTAACCAAGGAGGAGAAAATCTCTACAAGGAAAACAACAAAACACTGCTGAAAGAAATCATAGATGACACAAACAAATGGAAAAACATCCTATACTCATGAATCAGTAGAATCAACATTGTAAAAATGACCACATTGCCCAAAACAACGTACAGATTGAAGGTAATTTTTATCAAAATACCATCATCATTCCTCACAGAACTAGAAAAAACAATCCTAAAATTCATATGGAACAAAAAAAGAGCCCACATAGGCAAATCAATACTAAGCAAAAAGAACAAAACTGGAGACAACACCTTACCCAACTTCAAATTATACTACAAGGCTATAGTTACCAAAACAACATGGTGCTGGTATGAAAAATAGGCACATGGACCAATGGAACTGAATAGATAACACAGAAAGAAAGCCAAATACTTACAGCCAATTGATCTTGACAAAATAAATGAAAACCTAAAGTGAGGAAAGAACATCCTATTCAATAAATGGTACTGAGAAAATTAGCAAACCAAATGTAGAAGAATGAAAATGGATCCTCATCTCTCACCTTATACAAAAATCCACTAAAGATGAAAGGCTTAAATCTAAGACCTGAAACCAAACAAATACTAGAAAATAACATCAGAAAAACTCTTCTAGACATTGGCTTAGGCAATGACTTCATGTCCTAGAACAAAAAGCAAATGCAACAAAAACCAGAATAAATTGTTAGGACCTAATTAAACTAAAAAGCTCAAACAATAACAAAAGAAGTAATCAGCAGAGGAAACAGACAACCAACAGAGTGGGAGAAAATATTCACAAACTATGCATCTGACAAAGGACTAATATCCAGAATCTACAAGGAACTCAAACAAATCAGCAAGAAAAAAACAAATAATCCCATCAAAAAGTGAGCAATCACATGAATAGACAATTCTCAAAAAAGAATATACAAATGACCAACAAACTTATGAAAAAATGCTCGATATCATTAATTATCAGGGACATGCAAATTAAAACCACAATGAGATGCCACTTTACTCCTGCAAGAAAGGCTATACTTTAAAACTCAAAAAATAATAGATATTGGCATGGATGTGGAAAAAAGGAAACACTTTTGCACTGCTGATGGGAAGATAAACTAGTACAACCATTAGGGAAAACAGTATGGATATTTCTTAAAGTACTAAAAGTGGAACTACTATTCGATTGAGAAATCCCACTACTGGATATCTACACAAATAAAAATAAGTCATTATATGAAAAAAACACATGCACATGCATGTTTATAGCAGCGCAATTTTCAATTGAAAAAATATAGAACCAAGCTAAGTGCACAGCAACCAATGAGTTGATAAAGAAAATGTGGTATATATACACAATGGAACATTACTCAGCCATAAAAATGAATAAAATAATGTATTTTGCACTAACTTGGATGGAGCTGGAGGTCATTATTCTAAGTGAAGTCAGGAATGGAAAAACAAATATTGTATGTTCTCACTTATAAGTGAGATATAAGCGATGGGGATGCAAAGGCATAAGAATGATATAATAAACTTTGGAGACTCAGGGGGTAAGGATGGGAGGGAATGAGTTATAAAATTCCAGATATTTGGTATGGTGTAGACTGCTCTGGTGATGGGTACACCAAAATCTCAGAAGTAACCACTAACGAACTTCTCCATATAATCAAAAATCACCTGTATCCCAAAAAAATTGAAATAAAAAACATTTTTTTTTCTAATGTAAGCATGAAGAACTCTAATTATTGCTCCAGTTGCACTGTATACATTTTTGTATGTAGTGTTTCCATAATCACTCAATTCAGATTTTTCTCTAATGTATTTTGTAATTTCTTATTTGATACATGGGTTATTTGAAAGTATGCTACTTAATTTCAAAATGTTCATGTTTTCTACTGACGTTTTGTTGTGATTTGATTTTTAATTTAGTTAAATTTTGTTCAGAGAACATAGCCTTCATGATTTCAATCCTTTAAAATTAACCTAGTTCATGGTGAATTATATCGTCTATCTTGATGAATATTCCATGTTTCCTTGAAAATAATGCATATTTTCTTTCATTGGGATTATTGTTCTTTAAATGAAAATTAGTTTGAAACGGGTGATTGTGTTGTTCAAGTCCTCTATATGTTTGTGATTTTCTGTCTACTTGTTCTATCACTTTCTGAGACAAGAATATGGGAATTTTGAAATTTAATTGCAGATTTGTTTATGTCTCGCCTTACTTAAATTACATTTTGTTTCATCTATTTTGAAACTCTTTTGTTTGTTAAATACACTTTTAGGATGTTTGTTTTATTGCTGATTTATGGTTTTATCATTGTCAAATGTTTCTCTTTCTTTATTTTCATGTGTATTGTCCTGAAATCTACTTTCTCAGATATCAACATATCCACTCCAGATTTCTAACAATTAGGTTTGCTGATTCCTATCTCATGTCCAATGTCACTGTCTCTTTCCATTCTAAACATGTATAAATAACACATCTGGGGTAATCTTCATAAAACATCACTTCCACAGAGCCCTTACAATGCTCATAAATCTTCATTAGTTCTCTATTATTTATAATATACAAACTCTTTAGCCTTCTATCCATAGATTTTCACTGTTCAGCCTCAACTTATCATTCAAAAGCGTTTTCCAAATACTTCCTTGTAAGAATCTTTGGCATCATACAAAATGTTCTAAAAAAAATCAAAAGCCTCCAAATAAGTTTCTTACCTGTAGTAGATTGACTAAGTGGCTCTACTTTTTACCCACCCTGAATCCATGTCTTTAACGTGTAACTTTTGCAGTTCCTCACATTACATTCAGAGTATACTTGCCTACCACTTGACTTTGGACTTGGTCATATAAGTTGCTTTGGCTAAGAGATGTTAGATGTGACTTAAGCAGACTTGACATCAGCAGAGACTTCAAATGTTCTTGCAAGATTGAGAATTTCTTCTTGTGCTTCAACCAATACCATGATAATTTAGTTTTCCTGCTGGTATAAGGAAGATGCAGCTTATGATCAAGGCAAGTAAAGCCAAACCAAGTCCAATCAAGCTCAGCTAAAATCAGCCAACTCCCAGCTGATCCCTGGATCCTTGAATGAGAATAAATTATTGCTGTTTTAAGCCACTGAGTTTTGGGGTGCTTTGTTACACATCATATTTTTATGTTAATAGTTAACTGATATATTACATCCATACTATTGCTCAGTCTTCTTTTTATTTTCATCAATTAGGTATCTTTTAGATACCTACTCATTATACAAGGCTCAGTCTAACGTGTCCTCCTTTAGAAACTTTTCTATTATCATCTCTCCTGAAAGAATTTTCCCTTCTTAATAATTATTATACAATGTGTATGTATATAAAATCATCACATTTTACACCTTGGAGAAATTTAGTCTTTACAATGAATCAGATTAGACTGAGAGAAGTGTAGAGAGACTCCTCTATGGATCTAATACAGGGGTTAGATAAATTTGTCTTCTCCTTTGACCTTCTCCAGCCTCATTTCCTATAAATAATACTGGGTAGTATTTCCCTTTTGGGACAAAATAATTGTCCCTAATGACAAGTTACAGTGTGCTTTTCTAGTATGTCTTTCAAACAAATAGATTGCTGGTTCTCAGATCAACATTTCTGTCCCAAACTCCAGTTCTGACCTAGGACAGGATCTGGGTGTGTAAAGAGAAGACTCCTATTCATTTAGTACTACTTCCATGTTAGGAAATCTGTGGTAACCAGGTTTATTATATCTTATTTCCAAACTGTCCACATACCTAAAAATTGTTCTCATATTTCAACTTATTAATAAATATATATTTAACATAGCACCTTATGTCCTTAAAACAGGCTTAAACAAATGTTATACAATAATGTTTTTTGTTTCAGTGCTTCAGTAAGCATACTTATTTACATTTTTCCAGAAAATGCAATTTCATTTACCAATAATTAATATTTATTCACAAGACCAATTATCCAAAGAATGTAATGCCCTTCTTTCTAGTCTTATAAGGTGTATCACTTCATGGTGATGAAATATTTCCCTGGATATTACAATATATTTCTTTATCCTCATTGTACCAGAACTATGCCTCAACCATTCCTAATAATTGATTTCTATATATTCAGTTTCACTGAACACTCCATATTTGTAAAAAGTTTAGTTAACATTTTTCTATAATTTATGCCTTGTACACAAAATTTATAGTATCTTAGAACTTCCATGGAGACTTTGCGAAGTGCAATCTCACCTAATGGAAAATTACTTCAATACAAATTTATACTGCCGGGAAAAGGAGACGTATAAGGTTGGAAATGGCAATAAATCAGTTTCTTTCTCTTTAAATTATTTCTGAATTTCAAATTATTGGAAGTGTGAAATGAGTAGAAGAGCAGCGGCAGAAATCATTGGTTTCTAAAAATTCTAATATGAATTTGCCCTTTCTGAAAAAGAAATTTGTGTGAAGAAACAGTGACAATTCTTGTGAAAGAAGGGTATAGAAAGTAACTAAACAGAAAACAAAAATCAACAGAGTGTACAGGTGAGGAAATATATTACTTTTGGTGTTGATAACCTTTGAAGCCCAGTTTATTCAGGTTCTCCGTATCTTTGCACTAGATACAAGAGCCAGTAGAGCTACTTCTGATGTCACTCATGGAGCACTACAGAGACATAGAGACTAATATAATTACATTTTGTTTTTTCAATAGGCTATACAAATATGTAGGGAGAACTTTTCCAATTTTCCATCCATTATAACAGTTATTTTTAATTTTCTGTATTGATATTCTTTTTTTTACAGAGTAATAATTTATTAATTCATTTATCATTTTATTTAGGAACCTAATACAGTGTTTGATTTAGCAGTGAACAACAGCAGGCAGAAATAAATGAGATTTAGAAAAAACTGTCATAAAAAAACATAAATAACTAATAATACAATCAGTTAACTAATAATACATGGGAAACCAGGGAAACGTACATGATACTGTCTCACAACAGTCAGAATGGCTATTACTAAAAAATAAAAAAATTACTGATGCTGACAAGGCTGAGGAGACAAAAGAACACTTATACACTGCTGGCAAGTGACAATTAGTTCGGCCATTGTGAAAAGCAGTGTGGTGAGCCCTCAAAGAACTATATTCTGTTTTGTTTCTCAAAAATATTTGGGCCAAATTTAGCACACTTCAATTACATTAAATACACACAATTGAAATATGAGTATTCCATCCTTTAATGGTTTAGTTTATATTGCTAAAAAATTGAGGCAAAAACTGTAAGCAAACTATTCCTGCAGCATTTCATTTCTAGAAGTTGGTAATGATAATGTGTAATATGATGACTTAAGATTCAAATCTAATAAAATTCATTGTCATTTACATATATAAACAGGGATCATGAAGAAGATCTAGTATATGCATACATACAGAAAACCCATGGAGTATTAGTGATATGGTCTGGCTGTTTCCCCACTCAAAATCTCATTTTGAAGTGTAATCCCCATAATCCCCACATGTCCAGGGCGGGACCAGGTGGAGGTAATTGGATTATGGAGGCAGTTTCCCCCATGCTGTTCTGATGATAGTGAATGAGTCTCACAAGATCTAATGGTTTACAAGAGTCTGGCATTTCCCCTGCTTTCACTCACTCCACTTTGCCATCTGGCGAAGAAGGTGCCTGCTTCTCCTTTGCCTTCCACCATGATTGTAAGTTTCTTGAGGCCTCCGCAGTAATGCAGAACTGTGAGTCAATTAAACCTCTTTTCTTTGTAAATTTCCCAGTCTCAGGCAGTTCTTTATAGCAGGATGAGAATGGATTAATACAACTGGGCACTATGGTTTGAATATTTGTACCCTCCAAAACTCATGTTGAAATGTAATCCCACTGTGGCAATATTGAGAGGTAGGGCCTGAAAGAGGTAATTGGTTCATGAATGTTCTGTCCTCATGAACATATTAATTCATTCAAAACTTAATGGGTTAATGGATTACTGGGTTTTCATGGAAGTGGTGGGCCAGTGGCTTTAAAAGAAGAGGAAGAAAGACTTGAGCAAGTATGCATTCACAGCTCCCTTACCATGATACCATGCACTGCCGTGGGACTCACTTTGTTTCTTTCTTTCTTTCTGTGAACTTGTGTAGAGAAGTAATGCCCTACAACCCTTAAGAGAATCTCCACTGGCAAGAAAACTCTCACCAGATGCAACTCCTTAATCTTGGACTTCTCCACCTCCATAACTATATTAAAAAAATTCTCTTTTCTATATAAATTTCTCATTTTTGGTATTCTGTTATACACAACAGAAAGTACTAAGACAATGGGATAGGTCACCAAGGGCCTTATTATCCTATTGGCATAAGGCTTCTGCAGCCTTTCGGAGAGGGTGGTAAAATAATGTATTGTTGAGCAGTAATATAGAATAGACACTTCAAAAGACCTCTTTTTTCATAAAATACACATTTTAGTGCATTTCTAGACTAGCAGAAAAGAAAAGAAACCTCTAAGCACAACCACCATCACCAAAAATGACAAAGTACTGAGTTTGAAATGAAACCAGAAAAGCAAGTTCTGAGCAGCCATTGAAAGAAAAAAAAAATGTAGTTACTCTAGAAACAACTGCCAAATTCAGTATTCCAGTCTATGGATTAAAACATGAGAAAGTCTCAAAGAAGGGAGATAAACCTGAGACCATTTTATCAAGGACACTGAGACAACTGCATTCAAAACATGTCCTATATAGGTCTTTATATTACCACAGACAAAAATCAGAGATATAAATTTACTGAACAGTGAAGCAAATGAATTAACAGAAGTGAGAGTCTGCAGACAATAAATGACAACAACAAGGGATTTATATACCTAATACTTAAATTGGAATTATTAAGAAGACTGTAAATTATTTGTTAAATGTTAAACAAAATAAAATATGGACTTTGAAAAAGGAAGAAGCAATTCAAATCTATGAAAAATAGAGTGATATTTTAAAAACAGCCAAATAAAAAGTTTAGAAGTGTGTGTATATACACATAAGCACCCATAGGTATTTGTTGAAATTTTGAACTCAATAGTTCTTCTACTTCTGGTACTATGTAGAAAGTTGAGAAATCATTGCTTTCAAAAAACAGAAAAATCCAAATAAGCTACAAAATGAAAGTTTTACTTTTTCAACCCATCAGATTGCTGAGGACACAAAGAAATCTAAAAAAAAATCCAGGAAGTGCGGGGGCCTATATATATAGTCAGGTATGCCATATTCATTGATTGGAAGATGCAATGTTTTTTATGGTACCAATTATTTCCATATTGAACAAGTTATGTGATACAATTGCATTCAACATTTTATATTTCATTTTTCTAAATCATCATCACATTGATTCTAAAATTCGATACAAGGAGCAACAAAGCACAAGCAATTTAGAAAAGGAAGAACAAAGTTAGAATACTTGGAATAACTAATTACATAAATTACTAAAAAACTATTTTAACTAACATAATGTGTTATTAGATTAAGGAGAGACATATATATCCATGGAACAGATGCAAGAATGCTGAAATAAACCCATTTTTAAATTTTTTTTTTTTTTTTTTTTTTTTTGAGACAGAGTCTGGCTCTGTCGCCCAGGCTGGAGTGCAATGGCCGGATCTCAGCTCACTGCAAGCTCTGCCTCCCGGGTTTATGCCATTCTCCTGCCTCAGCCTCCCAAGTAGCTGGGACTACAGGGGCCCACCACCTCACCCGGCTAGTTTTTTGTATTTTTTAGTAGAGACGAGGTTTCACCGGGTTAGCCGGGTGGTCTCGATCTCCTGACCTCGTGATCCACCCGTCTCGGCCTCCCAAAGTGCTGGGATTACAGGCTTGAGCCACCGCGCCCGGCCCATTTTTAAATATTAATAGCACTTATTTTTGGAGCAGTTTTATGTTTACAGAAAAATTTAGTGTAAAAATATAGAATTCCTACATACTTTCTTCCTGCACACAGTTTCCTGTTATTTACATGTTGAATTAGTCTAATATATTTATTACAACTGATGAGCCAATATTGACACAATATTATTAACTAAAGTCTCTACCTTAGAGTTCACTCCGTGTTGACATTTGGCTTCGACAAATGTATTATGACATGTATTATGACATATTTCAGAATGTAGTTTTTAATTATTATGCAGGTATGGTGAGGTCAACAGGTCTCCTGAGGTTACTATCTGCCACTGAAAAGGTTGTTTGTAACTCACAGTTTTCAAGAGGAGAGTACACTAAAGAGGAGGGTACACTGAAGAGGAGGGTACACTGAAGAGGAGTTTTCAAGACGAGGGTACACAGGGGAGCTACCCTAAAAAGCACCAGATTTGGCCAGGTGTGGTTGCTCACGGCTGCACTCCCAGCACTTTGGGAGGTCAAGGCGAAAAGATCACAAGGTCAGGAGATCGAGACCATCCTGGCTAACATGGTGAAACCCCATCTCTACTAAAAAATACAAAAAATTAGCCAGTGTGGTGGCAGGCACCTGTAGTCTCAGCTACATGGGAGGCTGAAGCAGGAGAATGGTGTGAACCCAGGAGGTGGAGCTTGTAGTGAGCTGAGATGGTGCCACTGCACTCCAGCCTGGGTGACAGAACAAGACTCCATTTCAAAAAAATAAATAAACAAATTAATAAATAAAATACAATAAAATAAAAATTAAAAAATTAAAAAATCACCAGATTCAGTCAGGAGGCAGAGAGAGTAGAGGAAAACATAGACAAGAGCCTTTATTGTGGTTTCCATGAGAAGAAACACATGAGGCAGGGTAAGCAGATTTAGGATTGACTAATTTGAATAACTTCAGCTGGCTCTGAGACATGGTGGCTCTCCCTAGTTGTCTGGTACCTGACTCTGGTGTGATTAGGGCAGATAAATAATTGCCTGGAGTGTGAAAATCTTGCAAAAGACTGACAAAGGTGGTGTTAGGGTATGGGCTCTGGATTAATTAGTTGGCATATGGAAAGCATGCTTATAAGTGAGATATTTACTCCCTCTAGGAATTGGCTGGCTCTGGAAGGGCAATCTCTCCAGTGTTAGTAAGGCTCCACATGTGAAAGAATCAGAAACACATAGTTAATATACATGTATTCACCATTATAGTATTATACAGAATATTTTTAATGTCCTAAAACCTATTCGTTTCTCACTCTGTCCTCTTCCTAAACCCTGGCATTCATTTTTTTTTTTTTTTGTCTCTCTATCTTTGCCTTTTATTGAATGTCATATAGTTGAAATATATGTAGCCTTTTCAGATTGGTTGTTTTTTGCTTAGGATTTATAAAAAAATTAATTTATTTTCCACAAAGAAGTATAGATAATTCAATGACAAAATTATTGTCTCTTCAATAACTATTGAAAATTATTGTCTCTTCAGTCAGTCCTGGATAACTGATTATTCATATTTTTAAGTATATAATTCAATCCTTACCTCACACCACACAGAAAAAGCCAAATTGAAATGATTCATAGATCTAAACTAAGTGTTAACATTCTAAGATTTCTAAAAGAAAACAAAAAATATTTGTGACAAAAGATATGTAAAGGTTTTATAGATTGGACACATAAACAGAAACCATAAATGAAAAAAAGATGGACTCTAGAAAATTAGAAGTGTCTTCTCTTAGAAAAATACCAATTTAAAAAGAAAAGAGAAGCCATAGACCGGGGGGGAAGGTTTTGCAATACATATGTGTAATAGGTAGAATTCTAAGATGCCTCCTCCAAGATTTCTGCTCTCTGGTGTACGCACCTTGTATTATCTCTTTCCCTTAAGTGTGGGAAAGACAAGCAAATAGTATATGATATTATTCCTTTGATTATATTACTAATCAGTTAATTTTGAGTTAAACAAAAGGGGGACTATACTGGGTGGGTCCAGCCTAATTGGAAACAAAAAGCAGCACCAAATATGCTACTCTTGGCCTTGAAGAAAGCAACCACATATGTTTACAACTGCTTATGAATGCCACACAGCAAGGAAATATGGGTGGTCTCTAGGCACAGAGAGTATTCCTCAGCAAATGGTTTGCAGGAAATAAGGGACTTCAGTCATATAGCCACAAGGAAATTAGTTATTCCAATAATCAATGAGCGTGGAAGAGAACACTCAGCCTCAGACACAAATCACAGTGCCATTGTATAATCTTCATTATAGCGTGATCAGTGGATTCATTTAAAAACCATCCACAGATCCCTGGTCCATTGTAGAATAGTAAATTTGTGTAGTAAGATAATGAATTTGTATTAAGTTGCTAGCTTTGCTACACATCATTATGAAGGAATAGAAAATGAATACAATATTTTTAATAAAAGACTTAGACTCAGAAATTATAAACAATTTCTACAATTCAACTATATAAACTCAAACAATCAAAGATCTGGATGAAATATTTGAACAGACACTTAACCAAAAATGATATATTGATGGTGAGAACAATAAAATATGTTTATAATAGTTTTCTATTGCTGCTATGTCAAATTATCAAGAATCTAGAGGTTTAAAGCAACAAAATTTATCATCTTACAGTTCTTCAGGATAGAAATTACATGACTCTACTTGGGCTAAAATTAAATTGTCTGCAGGAGTGCATTTCTTTCTGGAGATTCTAGAAAAGTGTCCTTTATTGTTCTTTTTTCAGGTTCTAAAGAACTCCCACATTCCTCGGATCATGAACCCCTTCATCCATCTTCAGTGCTAGCACCTTTGCCTCTCTCTGACCATTCTTCCATAGTCACATCTCCCTTGACCCTTGGCTTATCTGGGAAAGACTCAACATTCTTAAAGACTCGTGAGATTAGGTTGGATCCACATAGCTAATCCAGGATAAACTCATCTGAAAGTCCTTAAAGTTTAATCACATTTCTACAGTCCCTTTTGCTAAGTAAGGTAGCATATTCATAGGTTCTAGGTATTAAAATGTGGACATCTTCGGGAGATTATTATTCTGCCTGTCACAATGCTCAACATTATTAGCAATCAAAAAATAAATTAAAATAAAAATGAGATGACACTATGCACCCACTAGAAGAGCTAAAACTGTAAATACTATACTGTACCATATGTTAACAAGGATATATAGGAACTGGGCCTTACAATAATGTTGGGGAGAACAGAAAATAAAACAACTATTTTGTAAAATGGTTTACTGACTTCTTATACACTTACCAATACACTTCAAATATACACTTACCAAAGACCCAGAAATGTTATTTGTACATGCTTAACCAAGATATATAGAAAATATGTCCACAATGGACTTGTTCACAAATGGTAACAGTAGTTTTATTGATAATAAGTGAAAGCTAGAAACTACCTAAACATCCATCAATGAAAGAATAAATAAACAAATTGTGAGATATCCACACAAGGGAACACTACATGTAATAAAAGTCAGCAAACCTCTGATATGCACAACAACATGTATGATGCTCAGGATCACTATGGACCAGTCACAAAAGAGAATATGCCATGAGATTTCATTTATATTAAACTCCAGGAAATATGACTGTAATCCAATGATGGAAAACAGATCAATGTTGCCTACGTCCTGGGAGAGGGAGCAGGGATATGCTGGGAAGGGTCGTATGGGCAACTTTTGAGATGATTAAAATATATATCTTGATTATGGGCATACATTACATGGTTGTATACATATGCTAAAATTGCCAAACCATAAACTAAATTGTGCATTTTATAATATAAAATTATACTTTAATATAGTTAACTTTTATAAAATGAAAAAATAAAGGCATTTTCAGACAGATGAAATATAAGACAATTTGTCTCTAGCTGATGTTCACTATAGGAAACTCTAAGAGATTCGTCAGGCAAAAGTTACCAGATGGAAACATATTGAATTCCAGATCTTCAAGAAGAAATGTGGAAAAATTAACTATCTGGATAAATGCAAAATACTTTTTAAAAAGTACATGTTTATCTATGTATATCTGAATATCAGTAATATGTTGCTATATACCAAACTCTTATACTAAAAAGGCAGCAGGAGAATATTTCTTTCCGCTCAGCTATGATAGTCTTATATAACATAATCATGGGAGTGACTGCCACATCAACTATGCCATATACTATTGGCTAGAAGCAATTCAGGTTTTGCCACACTTCATGGGAAGGGATTATAAAAAGCATAAATCATTGGTGGGGAAAGTCACCTTAGGAAATTCTCACAAAAGGCTACCCTCTGATTCCCCAGTGATCTATGTCTCTTTTATATGCACTATATACTTACACCACCATAATACCCCCCAAATCTCATATTCCATTACAGCATCAGCTCAAATTTCAAAATCTCATCAACTATATATGGACCAGGTACAAGTAACACTTACGGATTTAATCAATTTTTCTTGTGAGGCAAAATATTTCTTTGTATTGTGGATTTGTGAAAGTAAAGATACAAGTTATCTGCATAGTACACAAAGTGTACTATGATAGTTAATTTTATGTACTAATTTGACTGGGTCACGTGGTAATCAGGAATTTGGTTAAATATTATCTCTGGGTGTGTCTATGAGGGTGTTTCTGGACGAGATTAACATTTGAATCAGTAGACTGAGTAAAGCAGATTACTCTCCCAGTGTGAGTGGGCTCTATCCAATCCACTGAAGGCCCGGACAGAAAAAAATAAGAGTACAAAAGAATTCCTTCTCTCTGTCTGATTGACTTTAAACTGGGACATCAGTCTCATCTTACCTTCAGACTCAAACTCAGACTGGAACTTACACAATCAATTCTCCTGGTTCTCAAGCCTTTGGACTCAGACAACAACTCCATCAACTCTCCTGGATCTCTAGCGTGCCAGCTGCAGATCTTGAATTTCTCAGCCTCCATAATCACATGAGCCCACCCAAACTAATACAACGCTCAACATACTATAGTATGACAGATACAAGATAATAGCTACGGACATCTCAGTTTGAATGAGGGACAAAATGAAAGGTAAAATTGAGTCACTGGTTCATGGAAGTTATGAAATCTAGACAGGCAAACTCTAACCAAAGCTCCTAGATCAGGTTTCAATGATAAGGAATAACCTTTGGAACACTTAGCTCTGCCCTATGAGTTTTTTTTTTTTTTTTTTTTTCTGCCTTTCAAATCATTCTTCCTTTTTCATAGAAAGTAGCTTGTGTTTGCAGCTCAGTCTGTTTCCTGCCAGGAGAATTTTGGAAATCCAAGAAACATGTTTTGTTTTCAGTTCTGTGTCTTTTTTTTGTCCAAGCTGACAGCATTTCTGCTAAAATACATTTCTCAAGAAGCTAGTGAGCCTTCATGTATTTCATAGGGATTCATTTCATTAGACAAAAGACAAACCCACTGATCTTTTCAAGATAACTGCTTCTCTAATTCTTTCTGGCTCCTGCTAAGTTGAATGAGGGAAAATGCCCTTAGAGTTCCAAGTAATTTTCTGATTTAGTTGAGAGGATCAGTGAGGTAAACCCTTAATCTCTTCAAGTAAACTTTTGTGTGACTGATACTGTAATACTTTAGAGGTTGTATGCCGAGACCAGCTCGGTTGTGGAGACCCTAACCCAGTGGAGCTAGAGGAATTAAAGACACACACACACACGTAGAAATATAGCGTGTGGAGTGGGAAATCAGGGGTCTCACAGCCTTCAGAGCTAAGAGCCTTGAACAGAGGTTTACCCACATATTTACTGACAGCAAGCCAGTGATAAACATTGTTTCTATAGATTATAGATTAACTAAAAGTATTCCTTATGGGGAAACAAACGAATAGGCTGATATAAAGGGATTCGTCTGGCTAGATATCTGCAGCAGGACCATGTCCTTAAGGGGCAAATCGCTCATGCTATTGTTTGTGGTTTAAGAATGCCTGAAGCAGTTTTTTGCCCTGGGTGGGCCAGGTGTTCCTTGCCCTCAATCCAGTAAACCCACAACCTTCAGCGTGGCTGTCATGGCCATCACAAACATGTCACAGTGCTGCAGAGATTTTATGGTCAGTTTTGTGGCCAGTTTATGGCCAAATTTTTGGGGCCTGTTCCCAACAGTTGTAGAGTCACCCTCAGCCTTTTCTCTAGAACACAATTTTCTAACAGTGAATCTCCTAAGTTAGTTTCTTTGGGCATCTTGATAAGCTGAAATTTTCAAAATTATCAAGTCTTGCTTCCTTTTCATATAGCACTTCTTCCTTCAATTTATATCTTTTCTCTCACATTTTACCAATAAGCAACAAAACTATGCCATGCATTAAACACTTTGTTTGGAGATCTCATCTACATATCTAAGGTGATCATTTAAATTTTTTTCTGCATAACTGAAAGTCACATTTCTGCTAAGTTCATCAACACTACAAAACAATGGTCCTTCTTCCTCCAATTTCCATTAATATATCCTTCCCTACTTCTTGAGCTCTCACCCCTAGTGTCCTACAAGTCCAAGTTTCTAACTATTAAGACTGATTTAATTATTCTGTGTCATGATCTTAAAAAGTCTTCCAGATTCTACCCATTGCTTTTTTTCATAAGCAGCACCACAATGAAGATAACAAAATTTGTATTAGCTATCTATTGCTACTTAAATTCTGTATTATTCAGGTTACCAGAGAAGCTGAACTGGTAGATTATGTATGCATTCATATTTATTTCTTACAAGGAATCTTATTCAATTGAGGGAATTGACTAAGCAGGTCTGAAGTCCACTGAACAAGCAGTCAAGAAGGGAAGATCAAACTCAGGATGAAATTCCATAGGCATGGGTTGAAGTTTTTGGTCCATAGATGGCAGCTGGAAAGAAAGTTCTAGAGAAAGGGAGAAATTCTAGACTCAGTGTATAAAATCTCACACAAACAGGAGGTCTATGACAACCTTTAAGTATTTCGGACTGATTAAGTAAATTCTACTCTGGATAATCTCCCTTTTGATGAATTTAAAGTCAACAGATTAAAGTCAAAATATTAGGAACATTAATCACCCTACAAAAAATTTGTGATTGAAAAATCCATACCTAGCAACATCTAGATTAATATTTGATGGAAGAACTAGAAGTTATGTGTTTGCTAAGAAATGACCATTGCCTTCCCTTAGTTCTCCAAATCTCCTAAAGAAAAATCCCTTGTCATCTTCCTTAAATAAAGTCAAATTAGAATGGAAATTATTGAAATTGTAGTTCAGCTTAGCCAAGCTGATACATCAAAAAGTCAGAAAAGCTACTTAACCCTTGGCCTCTGAAGATATGCCATGTCTTTATTGCTGCAATTTATTGTTCAAGTAAGTGGTAGGACCATACTATATTAAAATGGAGCTGTACTAGGCTTTATATCATGATGAAAGTTGTGAAAATGTATCAATGGCCGTTTTTAATTTGCCATATTCTGCTCTTTGATTATAAATTATTTATATCCCACTATATTCAATGTATACTCACTGCTCGCAAACTCCCCTCCCTCACATACACACTGTATTATTCTATTTATGTAAAATATAAGAATAGGTAAGACTAATCTATGATAATGCTTCTCAAGGAGAACTTGACTGGAAAGATGTGTAAAGAACTTTCCTGAGGTATGGGAATGTTTTATAACTGACCTTGAGAGGGGGTTACACAAATGTAAACAATTGTCAAAATTTATCTGAATAAACAAATAAAGTTTTATACATTTTATTTTAGGTAAATTTTATCTTAATAACATGCTTTTTAATAAATCAAATTCTAAGGAACTAATGAAAGTTGGATTAAATACAGTTGCATAGAAATTTGTAAACCTAAAGGTAGATCTGAATAAATAGTCAGAATGTAGAACAGAAAGTCAAAGAATTGGAAAATATGAGAGGATAATACAAATGCAAGATAGAATGAAAAGCTCTAAAATATATCTAGTCAGAGTCTCAAAATGAGAAAACTGAGAGGATGAATGAGAACCAATCTATAAAAATACTACAGTTGAGGATTTTTCAGAAGTTATGAGAGAGATGAAAAACTTAAATTTCAAAAGAACAAGGATTTTTATCTATTAATTCATTACATTACTGTCAGTATGTAGAATGTTTCCAGGGATAAATTAGATATGTAATAAACATTAATAAATATTTGCAGAATAAATGACTAAAGCCTCAGAAATAAGAGGAAATGTAAACACACACAAAAAATAAATTCACTTATAAGCTCACTGTAGTAAGGCTTTGAAGTTCTAAGATAAAGATAAGGTTTTGAAAGAAGCTACAATAAAAAGATAAATTAAATAAAATTAAAATACAATTATATTATATTCCTATAAAAATCTACAGAAATATTTCAAAAATGCTAAAATATAGCCTGCAGAATGTTCTTCTTTGGTTAACATTATCTAAGAGAATGTAGCTTGGTTTTATCAATATTAAAATTTTTTGAACATATATATAGGTGAGGTTGTTTTTAGAACTAAGAGAGACAATATTTAGCCACTGTTGCTAAAAACTATATTAATTGGTTGGTAAAAGAGACATAATATCTAAAGTATTTTATGTCTTAAGAAGAAAGATTTTTATCCATAGAGATTTCACTGTTTTAAATTTAGGTTTTGAGATTGATTTGTAACAAACTAAAATTTTTGATTTTAAAGAATGGTTTTCAATTAGCATTTTTACATAGAACATCCGATAAGCAGGAACAAATTACTGACATTAAGAAAGAGATGTTTGCTTTTGCAAACCAAATCAATGACACATAGAGGGTAAAACAAAGGACCAGCCTGACCACCACAGGAACAAATGTGATTAGAAAAATGTGCTAAATTTCATTACTAATCAGATAAATGTATGTTAAATCTAGGAAGTTATACCATTTTACATTCATTAATTTGGCAAAAAGTAAAGAAATGTTAGCAAGAATGTGGATCAGTGGGAACTCCAGTGTTATATTGTGCTCATAATAGTTTAAACAAGCAAATTTACTTTGGAAAACAATTGTTTTTTTTTTAAGTTGAATATTGATACTGTTTTTGATCCAGCAATTCTACTATAAGGTATACATAACATAAAAGCCTACACATTGGGTAGAGTGTATCCTGTTCCAGTGATGGGTACACCAATATCTCAGAAGTCACCACTAAATAACTTGTGCATGAAACTCAACATCACCTGTTCCCCCGAAACCTATTTAAATACAAATAAAAAAGATTACACTGGGAGATATTTCTTCAACATTTCTAGAATACAATGTGTATGGCAACATAGACTGATATAAATGTTGTAGTAGTATAATGGATATATATGCATTGGCATATTCACCCTACATAATATTATCCAACTGTGCTACTTGAGGAACTACAACTATATTTCACAACTATGATAAATATTAGAGACATAATTTCTGCTTCAAAAAGCAAAACAGAGAAGACAACTTCCATCATGCAATGTTTAAAACTTGAAACAAGCATAAGTGAGCGATGTCAGCAAGATGGTAAATTAGGAAGAGCCAAGTGCTCACTACCCTATGGAAACACCAAGCATGCAATATATGGACCAAAGTAGCTTTTTGACAACTCTGGATATCAGTTACGAAGCTGCAGCATCTAAGAGAACCCTCAGCCAAGAAAAAGCCACACTCAAAATGGTGATATGTTTTGTGGCATTTTTTCTTGCCCAAGTCCCTACCCCTTCCCTGTTGCAGTGTGGCATAGTTGGAGGAAGCCTCCTTAATTCCTAGTTTCTCAATACAGAAGAAAAACAGTAGAACTTGTTCACAATAACTTGGCTTGTCTTGGGCGTGCCCAAGGTAATGATTTCTGTCTTGTCTTAACTGGAGCGCTGATGGGGACAGTGGCATAGATGTAATACCAGATTGTAAGGTACCGAAAACAATAGTGGCCACAGTGGTGTGTGAAAACTACAGGAAAACTGCAGACTTGTGGATGCCTGAGGGCAAGAGACTACAAGCAGAATAATGGAACACCTAAGGACCAGAGAAGAAACAGAGATGAGGCCTTTAAAGGAATGAGGATATTTAAAATCAGCCATGTACATGGGGAATTGGGTAATAGAGCACATGTACAGGCCCCATGAACATGTATTCTCAGAAAAGGCCAGAGAAGATCTTGAGTTTTCATGCAGGAGTGATTAGTGAAGGTGTCTTCTCCAGGGAATTCATCTACAAGCACTGTAAGAAGTGATTGTTTTTTCAAATCGAATTTTCAACTAAAGATCACAATGCATAAAAGACACAGGAAATGATGTCCCATTTCAAAGAACAAACTAAATCTTCAGAAACCATCCATAAGCAAACAGTCTTAGAAGTTACTTGATAAGGTTTTTAAAACAATTGTCTTAAATATGCTCAAAAAGCTAAAGCAGAACACAAAGAATTAAGGAATTTAGAAAAACAATACCTTAACATAATAAAAATATTAATAAAAATATATAAATTAATAAAAAGAGAGGTTATTTGATGGAATAATTACCACAATCTCCCAAATTTGAAGAAAGACATACAAATTCAAGAGGCTAAAAAACTCAAAACACGAAAAGTTCAAAGACACCCACACTGAGAGATAATAGTAAAAGAGTTGAATGTCAAAGAAGAAGAGAGAATCTTTAAAGCAAATAGAGAGAAGTGACTCATCACATACAAGTTTTCCTCAGTAGGATTATCAGTAGATTTCTCAGCAGAAATCTTTTAGGCTAGGAGGAAATTGGATTATATTTTTAAAGTACTGATATTAATAAGTGATATTAAGACATTTAAAAAATGTCAAAGGAGAATTTTGTATATCGAAAAACTGTCCATCATAATTGAAGGAGAAATTAAGACATTCCTAGATAAACAAAGAATAGCATTCATTCGTTCATTATCATTAGACCTACTCTACAATGAATGCTAAAGGGAATCCTTCAAGTTGGAATGAAAGGACACTAGATGATAATTTGAAGCAATACAAAAATATAAAGTAACTCACTAAACATAAATAGATGAACAAATATTAAAACCTATATTATTAAGATTTTGGTTTATAGCTTCACTTTTATTTTTTAATAGAACTTAAAACACAAGCTCAGAAACATTTATGAACCTATGTTAATTGGTATACAATCTATAAAGATGTAATTTGAGACCTCAATAGCAAAATGGAAAGTGGAGTGGTAAACAAGTAGAGATTCTATATGAAATTAAAGTTAAGTTGTTATGTTTAAAATTGTTGTAACTTAAATATTTTCTGTAATATCTATGCTAAAAGCAAAGAATAGAAAATTTTCTACAAAGAAAATATACACAAAGGGAAATAAGAAGGGAATCAAAATGTGGTACTACAAAAACGAACTAAACACTCAGAAAAACAGTAAGGGAGGAAGTGAAGGACAATAAAACCATAAGACATATAGAAAACCATTACCAAATGGCATTAGTAAGTCTTTTTCTATTAGTAATTATTTTGCATGTAAGTACTTTCCTATTAGTAATTACATTACATGTACATTAAACAAGAATGTAAATTACTTTCAATGCCAATCAAAAGACAGATTGCCAGAATGGATAATAAACAAAAACCCGGAATCCATTTCACTATGCTATCTACAGGAGATTCACTTTAGGTTTAAGGACTTACATTAAGACAAGTGAAAAGATAGAAAAATATATTCCAGATAATGTGTTGTGGCTTATGCCTATAATTCCAGCACTTTGCAAGACCAAGGCAAGAGGATCACTTGAGGCCAGGCCAGGAGTTAGAGAGAAGCCTGAGCAACATAGCAAGACACTGTCTCTAAAAAACAAACAACAGCAACAAAAAACCAGACAAGGTGGAACATGTCTATAATCCCAGCTACATATGAAGCTGAGATGTGGAGATTGCTTGAGCCTTGGAGTTCGAGGTTACAGTGAGTTATGATCATGGCACTACACTATAGCTTGGGTGACAGGGTAAGACCTTGTTTCTGGGAAAAAAAAAAAAAGAAAAAGAGAGAAAAAAGTATTCTATGTGAATAAATAAAGGAGAAAGAAAACCAGGGTGGCTATAATAATAGCAGAGAAAATAGGCTTTAAGTCACAAACAGTTATAAGAGACAAAGAAGGACATTAAATCATGATAAATGAATCAATCCACCTAGAAAATATAACAATGATTATCATATGCACCAAATATCATAACTCCAAAATATGTGATGCAAATATTGACAGAATCAAACAGAAAAGTAGGAATAGGAGGAGACTTCAATACTTCACTTTCAATAATAGAAAATGAGACAGAAGATCAATAAGAAAAGGGAGGACTTAAATATCACTACAACAATTGGATATAAAAGATATATATGGAAACCTCTAGGTGGCTGGCAAGATGGCCAAATAGGAACAGCTCTGGTCTGCATCTCCCAGTGACATCAATGCAGAGGGTGGGTGACTTCTGCATTTCCAACTGAGGTAGCAGGCTCATCTCATTGGGACTGGTTAGACAGTGGGTGCAGCCCACAGAGGGTGAGCCGAAGCAGAGTGGGGCATTGCTTCACCCAGGAAGCACAAGGGGTCAGGGAACTCCCTCCCATAGCCAAGGAAAGCCATGAGGGACTGTGCTGTGAGGAACAGTGCACTCCAACACAGATACTATGCTTTTCCCACGGTCTTCACAACCCACAGACCAGGAGATTCCCTCGGCTGCTTATGCCACCAGGGCCCTGGGTTTCAAGCACAAAACTGGGTGGCAAAAAAAAAGGTAGTAAGGAATTGAAGTCAGAAATTAAGAAGTAAAATTATATCTATCCACAGAGGACATAATCTTATATGTAAAAAACCCTAAATATTTCACCAAAAAAAAAAAAAAAAAACAAAAAAATGGTTAGAACAAATAAACAAATTCAGCAAAGTTGCAGGAGACAAAATCAACACTTAAAAGGCAGCTGCATTTTTATAAACTAATGATGAACAATTAAAAAAGGAAATAGTGAAAGCATTAACATCAAATGAACTACTAAATAACATCAAAATGAACTATTGAAAAATAAAATGAACTAAGGAGGTGAAAGACTTGTGCACTAAATTCTAGAAAATATTCCTGAAAAAATATTTACGTTAACACATATAAATGGAAAGACATTTCACGTTCTTGAATTGGAAAGTTAATATTTTTAAGATGACAACATTAACAAATTTACTGGGAGGAGAGAGCCAAGATGGTCAACCAGATGCAGCTAGGAAAAGCATGTCCCACTGAGAGACCAGACCATCAATAAGAGTGGCACATTCTGAGCAGATCTTCAGAATAAAGGCATTGAGAATGGATTAGGGGAGGATGCAGACCCTGGGCTGAAGCGGTAGGAAGCTAAGAACCAAGCACAGGGCTGCTGAGCACCAACACTTTTTCCTGGCTTCCAGCAACTCCAGGGTAAGGAGTAAATTAAATAAGCAAGGAGTGGCCCATTCTCATCATGAAACTAGAGAATCCTAGGGGCAGGAGACTGCATGACCCCCACAGACACTTGAGCTTACAGGGAGACTTGCTCAGAGAGGTGGCAGGGATAAAACTCCAGCCCAGAGGGTTGGGCATGGGAATGAATGCAATGGAGCTTGTCCAGGAATATCCATCCCCTAAGACTTGCTATGATCCTCTACGTGGCTTTGGTCTTTGCTGACTGTTGGATCTGGACAGGGCAGGGCAGTCTTGCTCATAGGATAGGGACAGTCTGAACTGAGCACACCCCTGCATGCCAGATTTTCCTGGAGTTCCTGCCTTACTGCGCTAGCTTGTAGTGCAACCTGGGATGCCCAACTGTGGCACTTTACGGAAGCCACCACAATAGCTTTTTCACCAGCAGGCCATGACTAATCATCAGAGAACCTTAGTAGAGGGGACCCCACCAACACGTACTCACCCATCCATAGCTTTTCCCCACCACTTTGCCATCACACATTTGTCCATAGCCCCCACCACACTTCGTCAGTACACACATGGATGTGGACCTCACCACACCATTGCCACAAGCTCACGTGAAAATGAACCTTGCTGCTGGCACCCAAACCCTACTGACATTCAGGTACTCTGCTTACCACTACTGTTGATACACACACAGTCATGGACACCACTGCATCACTGCTGCTGGCATGTGCACATGAGCATGGACCCTGTTTCCAGTACCCCAATGAAGCACTTTGGCCATCAGCTCCCATCGGAGTGTTTTTGTCAGTGGACCGGGAGCACCTTGGGCCCTCCAGTGCAGTAGGTGCTTAACCACAAGGGGTCAGAGAACAAAGCCATGAGACTGCTTCAGCCCTGCAGGGTTAGAGCATGCAGCCCAGGAGTGCTGAGCTGAGACGTGGCACCCTGAAATCTTCCAGAAATAAAGCCAGTTGACTAAACTCGGTTTATACCACAATCAAACCCTCAAGAGTATCAAATAACATAAAAGCAGACAAAAGAAAATCTTCCAAGGGACAGCAGCTTCAAAGATTACAGGAATATTAGCCCACAGAGGTGAGAAAGAATCAGCACAAGAACTCTGACAACTCAAGAAGCCAGAATGTCTTCTTACCTCCAAATGTTTACACTAACTCCCCAGCCATGGTTCTTAACCATGCTAAAGTGGCTGAAAGGACAGACATAGAATTATGAATCTTGATAGGAATGAAGATCATTGAGATTCAGGAAAAAGTTGAAACCCAATTCTAGGAATCTGAGGAATCCAGCAAAATGATATAAGAGCTGAAAGATAAATTATCCATTGCATGAAAAAACCAAACTGATCTGACAGAGCTGAAAAACTCACTACAATAATTTCATAATATTAAGTACAATAAAAAATATTAACAGGATAATAGACCAAGATGAAGAAAGAATCTGAGAGCTTGAAGACTGAGTCTTCAGGTTAACTCAGTCAGACAAAAGTAAAGAAATAAAAGTAAAGAAAGAACAAAACTTTTGAGAAATACGAGAGTATGTAAAGAGACCAAACGTATAACTCATTGGAGTCCCTGAAAGAAAGAGAGAGAGCACGCAACTTGGAGAATATATTTGAGCATATTGTCCATGAAAATTTCCTCAACCTCGCTAAAGAGGTTGACATTCAAATTCAGGAAATGCAAAGAACCCCTGTAAGATCCTATACAAAACAACCCTCCCCAAGACACATAGTTATCAGATTGTATAAGGTCATAGTAAATGAAAAAATATTAAAGGCAGCTAGAGAGAAGGGGCAGTTCACCTACAAAGAGAACCTTATCAGGCTAACAGCATACCTTTCTTAGCACAAACTCTAAGAGCCAGAAGAGACTGAGGGCCTATATTCAACATTCTTAAAGGAAAGAAATTCCAACTAAGAATTTTATATCTAGCCAAACTATGCTTCATAAGCAAATGAGAAATAAGATACTTTTCAGACAAACAAATGCTAAGGGAATTCATTACCACCAGATCTGCCTTACAAGAAATCAATAAAGTAGTATTAAACATATAAATGAAAGAACTTTACTGACCAACACAAAATCACACTTAAGTACATATATCATTGACACTATATAGCAACAACACAATGTGCATAACAACTAGCTAACGACACAATGACAGGATCAAATCCACACATATCAATATTAACATTGAACATAAATTGGCTAAAAGCTCCACAAAAAAAGGCACAGACTGACAAGTTAGATAAAGAAGCAAGACACAATTGCATGCTTCAAGTGACTCATTTCACATGAAAAGACACTCATAGGCTTAAACATAAATGGAAAAAAATCTATCAAGCCAATGGAAAACAAACAAATAAAAAGCAGAGATTTCAATTCTAATTTCAGACAAAATAG
The DNA here is from genome assembly GCF_002776525.5 of Piliocolobus tephrosceles. Classification (NCBI taxonomy): domain Eukaryota; kingdom Metazoa; phylum Chordata; class Mammalia; order Primates; family Cercopithecidae; genus Piliocolobus; species Piliocolobus tephrosceles. Next base: position 61,035,192 of record NC_045445.1, on the reverse strand, counting down.
ACTTTCAATCAACAATGATCAAAAAAGACAAAAATAGGAATTACATAATGATACAGGGATCAAATCAATAAGAAAACTTAATTATCCTAAATATATATGCACCCAAGACAAGAGCAACCAGATTCATAAAGCAGGTTTTGTCCTAAAAAGAGACTTAGATAACCCCACAATAATAATGGGAGACTTCAATGCCCCACTGATGATATTTGACAGATCATCGAGGCAGAAAACTAACAAAGATATTTGGGACCTAAACTTGACACATGACTAAAAGGACCTAATAGTCAAGTACAGAACACACCACCCAAGAACTACAGAATATATATTATTCTCATTTGTAAATAGCACATACTCTGTAATTGACTGCACAGTCATATAACAATTTTCAACAAATTTAAAAAAATCATACCAACAACACTCTTGAACCACAATGCAATAAAAATAAAAATAAATATTTAAAAGTTCTCTTAAAATCATACAACTACATAGAAATTAAACAACCTGCCCATGAATCACTTTTGGGCAAGCAATGAAATTAATGCAGAAATCAAGACACTCTTTGAAACTAATGAAAACAAATATACAACATACCTGCATCTCTGGGATACAGCTCAAACAGTGTTAAGAGGAGAGTTTATAGCACTAAATGCCCACATCAAAAAGTTAGAAAGATCTAAAATTAGCAACCTAATATTACACCTAGAGGAACTAGGGAAATGAGAGAAAACCAATGGCAAAGCTAGAAGAAGGAAGAAGAAGAAGGAGGAGGAGGAGGAGGAGGAGAGGAAGAAGAAGAAGAAAAAACAAATAGGAGCTGAACTGAGTGAAATTGAGAAGTGATAAACTTTACAGAAGATCAATGAAAGCAAAAGTTCGTTCTTAGAAATAATTAATAGAACTCATAGACTGCTAGCTGGACTGATAAAAAAGTAAGAAGATTCAAATGAAGGCAATCAGAAATTACAAAGGTGACATTAGCAACAACCACATATTAATATATGCATATAAAACCCTCAGAGACTATTATGAACACCTCTATGCAGAGAAACTAGAAAACCAAGAATAAACAGATCAATTCCTGAAAGCATACAATCTCCCAGGAGCAAATTGAAACTCTGAGCAGACCGATAGCAACCTCCAAAACGGAATCAGTAATAAAAAGCTTACCAATCAGAAAAACCACTCAACCAAACAGATTCATAACTGAAATCTACCAGATGTAAAAAGAAGAAATGGCATGGATCCTACTGAAACTATTCCAAAAGCTCGAGAAGGAGGGAGTCCTACCTAACTCATTCTATGAGGTCAGTATTGTTCTGATACCGTAATCTGAAAGATACAGAAAAAAAAAAAAAAAAAAAAAAAAAAAAAAAAAAAAAAAAAAAAAAAAGAAATTGAGCCAATACCCCTGATGAAAATAAATGCAAATATTCTTAACAAAATACTTGCAAACTGAATCCAGAAACACATCGAAAAGCTAATCCACCACCATCAAGCAGGCTTTATTCCTGGGATGCAAGTTTGGCTCAACACATGCAAATCAAATGTGATATCACATAAATATAACTAAAAACAAAAGCCACATGATCATCTCAATAGACATACAAAAGACTTTTGATAAAATTCAACATCACTTTTTGTTAAAAGCTCTCAATAAACTAGGCATTGAAGCAACATAACTCACAATATTAAGGGTCATCTATGACAAACTCAAAGCCAACATCATACGGAATGAGCAAAATCTAGAAGCATTCCCCTTGAAAACCTGAACAAGATAAGAATGCCCTCTCTCACCACTCCTATTCAACATAGTGTTGGAAGTCTTAGCCAGAGCAATCAGGTCAGAGCAAGAAATAAAAGGCATCCAAATAAGAAGAGAGGAAATCAAACTGTCTCTCTTCGTAGATAATGTGATTTTATACCTAGAAAATCCCACAGGTCCTGTACAAAAGCCCTAGATCTGATCAATAACTTCAGCAAAGTTTCAGGAAACAAAATCAATGTACAAAAGTCAGTAGCATTTCTATACAACAACAATGTCGAAGCTGAGAGACAAAATAAGAATGAACTCACTTTCACAATAGTCACAAGGAGAATAAAATACTCAGGAATACAACTAACCAGAGGTGAAAGATCTCTAGAATAATTACAAAATACTGCTCAAATAAATCAGACAACACAAACAAATAGAAAGACATTCCATGCTCATGGATAGAAAGAAGCAATATTATTAAAATGGCCATATTGTCCAACACAATTTACAGATTCAATGCTATCCTATCAAACTACAAGTCACACATTTCATAGAATTTGAAAAAAACAATTTAAAAGTTCACATGGAACCCAAAAAGAGCCTACATAGTCAAAGCAATCCTAAGCAAAATGAAGAAAGCCAGAGACATCATACTACCTGACATCAAGCTACGCTACAAGGCTACAGTAACAAAAACAGCATCATATTGGTACAAAAACAGACACACAGACCAATGAAACAGAGTATAGAGCTTAGAAATAAGGCTGCACATCTACAACCATCTGGTCTTCAACAAAGTGGACAAAAACATCAGTGAGGAGAGGACTCCCTAGTCAATAAACGGTGCTAGCCATGTGCAGAAGAATAAAACTAGAACATTTTCTTTCATCATCTGCAAAAATCAACTTAGGATGGATGAAAGACTTAAATGTAAACCCAAAACTGTGAAAACTCTAGAAGACAACTTAAGCAATACCATTCTGAACATAGGAATCAGCAAAGATTTCGTGCCAAAGATGCCAAAAGCAATGGCAACCAAAGCAAAAATTGACAAACTACACCTAATTAAACTAAAGAGCTTCTGCATAGTAGACGAAACTATCAACAGAGTAAACAGACAACCTGCAGAGTTGGAGAAAGTATTTGCAACCTATGTATCTGACAATAGTCTAATATTCAGAATCTTTAGGAAACATGAACAAATTAACGAGCAAATGAAGCAGTGAAATGAAAACATGGAGCTATGGGACTGATCTGTACCTTGATTATTGTGATGGCTACATGACTCTATGCAATTGTTGGAACTCATAAAACTATAGGCCATAAGATGTGAATTTCACTGTATGTAAAAGAAAACAAAAGTAAAGACTGAAATGAAACATTGCTTTTTAAATTATTATTATTTTTTGAGATGGAGTCTCACTCTGTTGCCCAGGTTAGAGGGCAGCAAAGCAGTCTCGGCTCACTGCAACCTCTGCCTCCCTGGTTCAAGCAATTCTCCTGCCTCAGACTCCCGAGTAGTTGGGATTTCAGACACACGCCACCATGCCCAGCTAAGTTTTTGTATTTTTAGTAGAGACAGGGTTTCACCATGTTGGCCAGGCCGGTCTTGAATTCCTGACCCAGATGATCCACCTGACTCAGCCTCCCAAAGTGCTGGGATTACAGGTGTGAGCCAGCGCACTCGGCCTACTTTAAAAAAATAAAGTTGTTGAAATTGAAAAATTAATGGTGATCTAAACAGTATATTAGCCACATCTAAAGAGATATTAGTAAACTGAAATATGGTTTTGAAGAAATTACTCATAAGGCAGGACAGAGAAATTCAAAGACCAGTTAATCAAAGGGAAATGAAATAAACAGATCACTTAGAATAGATTTTTGAGCAACAGTAAGATTTATAGATATAGTGACTTTAAATTTTTTCAAGATCTGATAAAAGACACAAATCTGGTTAAAAAAGCATAAAAATTTCTGTGGAAAAGAACATAATTTAACATAACAATTTAATATTATGGCAAAGTGAAATTACGGAACATCAAAGAAAAAATTGAAATCTTAACAGCAAATATAGATAAAAGATTGCCTCCACAGGAAGAATTATAACAAAAATAACATTTTCAATAGCAAAAGCAAAACACACACACAAAATATCTCCAGATAAAATTATTTTAACTTAGAATTACAAATGCAGCTAAAGAAAAACCGAGACAGACCCTTGGTTAAAGTCCTACTGATAAATATACCTCAGAAAGAATGAAGTTGAACTCGGAAAGTAGAAAGGATATGAGAAAGAATATTAAGAAAAAATAGATAGGCCGGGCGCGGTGGCTCAAGCCTGTAATCCCAGCACTTTGGGAGGCCGAGACGGGTGGATCACGAGGTCAGGAGTTCGAGACCATCCTGGCTAACACGGTGAAACCCCCATCTCTACTAAAAATACAAAAAACTAGCCGGGCGAGGTGGCGGGCGCCTGTAGTCCCAGCTACTCAGGAGGCTGAGGCAGGAGAATGGTGTAAACCCGGGAGGCGGAGCTTGCAGTGAGCTGAGATCCGGCCACTGCACTCCAGCCTGGGCGACAGAGCGAGACTCCGTCTCAAAAAAAAAAAAAAAAAAAGAAAAAATAGATAATATGTGAATCAATATAAATAACAATTCACTGAATAAAAGAAAAATACTAAGTGACATAGTAAGAAATAAATTATATTAACCATATTTTAAGGATAATTTGTAATGTGAACAGCAATGGTGCCCATGGGTGTACAAATATATGTTCTAGTCTTCGCTTCCAAATTTTGTAGGTACATATCTATAATTAAAATTGCTTCATCTTATTGTAATTCTAATTTAACTTTTTGAGGACCTACCATACTGTTTTACGCAACAGCCGCACATTACCACCAGAAATGTACAGGACTTCTAATTTCTCCATATCCTCAACAACACTTGCTATTTTCTGTTTTTTTGATAATAGTTAACCTAATGGGTGTGAAGGGGAATCTCATACTAGTTTTGATCTGCATTTCCCTAATAATCAGTGATGTTGAACATCTTTTTGTTTTTGATGGCAATCTGTATGCCTACTTATGTATATTCTTTGGAGAAATATCTATTCAAACCACTTTTAATTGAATTGTTTGTTTTTCTGTTGTGGAGTTGTAGGAGCTCTTTACATATTCTAGATATTAATTCCTCATGAAGTATATGATTTGAAAATACTTTTCCCATTCTGTGAGTTGCCTTTCCACCTGTTGTTTTGAGGCACAAAAGTTTTTATATTTGATGAAATCTAATTTTGTTTTTCTTTTGTTGCCTGTGTTTTTTTTTTTTTTTTTTTTTTTTTTTTTGAGATGGAGTCTCACTCTGCCGCCCAGGCTGGAGTGCAGTGGCCCGATCTCAGCTCACTGCAAGCTCCGCCTCCCGGGTTTAGGCCATTCTCCTGCCTCACCCTCCCGAGTAGCTGGGACTACAGGCGCCCGCCACGTCGCCCGGCTAGTTTTTTTGTATTTTTTTAGTAGAGATGGGGTTTCACCGTGTTAGCCAGGATGGTCTCGATTTCCTGACTTCGTGATCCGCCCGTCTCAGCCTCCCAAAGTGCTGGGATTACAGACTTGAGCCACCGCGCCCGGCCAAGTTGCCTGTGTTTTTGATGTGATATCCAACAAATCATTGCTGAGTCTAACATCATGATTTAGTTATTAAATACATTTTTATATGAATTACTGAGTAGAAGCAAGGCAGATATTCTGCCTAGGGAACTGCAAAATTTTATAGTCCCAGCAAAATAGTGTTTCATGGTAGGCAGTTCTATGCAAACCTACCCCAAAGTTTGAGGAAGCTGAGAGGCTGAAGAAAGTGAATGACAAATGCAATTTCTTAGAAAGAGACATTTAATAGGGACTTACAAATAGAAGCTATGTCTGTGTCTTGGGTGACAGAGAGACAAGATGGTGGATTCCTGCAGCACTGCCCCCCAGACCCAGGGTTTGTATACCATAAGGGAGGGGTGGTTCAGAAAGCATGTGTAGGGCAATTTAAAGTATGATAACATTAAGGTTGTTTGGCCTAAGGGCAGGATTTACAGTAAGTTTCCACTCTTACACAAGAAACAATAGATAACTTGAAAATCTTAGAGACCTTCCAAGAACAGGGGTTAATCAGAAGCCAACATGGTAACATTACTTCCAAAATGGAGTTGCTTTAGCTTCCACAGAATATTAGAGTAAAATTACCTCTACCTACTACCCAGTGCCGTAGGTTATCGAAAGTTCCGAAAATAGCTCATTGTAATTTCTATTGCATTTATCTTATTATAAGTGAACTTGATTTTTTTTACATGTTTAAAAGCAAAAGGTTGCATTAAATTCTGCAGGTCGGCCGGGTGCGGTGGCTCAAGCCTGTAATCCCAGCACTTTGGGAGGCCGAGACGAGCGGATCACGAGGTCAGGAGATCGAGACCATCCTGGCTAACACGGTGAAACCCCGTCTCTACTAAAACATACAAAAAACTAGCCAGGCGAGGTGGCGGGTGCCTGTAGTCCCAGCTACTCGGGGAGCTGAGGCAGGAGAATGGCGTAAACCCCCCGGGAGGCGGAGCTTGCAGCGAGCTGAGATCTGGTCACTGCACTCCAGCCTGGGTGACAGAGCGAGACTCAGTCTCAAAAAAAAAAAAAAAAAAAAAAAATTCTGCAGGTCATTTTAAATTCTGCACCAGCAAAGTAAGACATTTTGTAGTTGAGAAGATAATTAAATGATTAAATGGAAGCCCGGTATTATGATAAGAGCATTACAGTGAATATTATGATCCCCTGAGCAGATTCCCTCTTCAGGGCTGCTGCATCCATCCCCTACCTGCTTGCCACAGCTGCATTTCTCATGGGAAATTGCAATTGCCCTTAGAGAACTGCTTCCCTTAAAATTATGCCTTCTATAAGGAAGCAGTCTGCAGTAAATGACTGGCCCATGCAGGGACACAGAAGCCCAGGCCTTTGTTTCAACTGGCGCAACCCTGAAGGGCCATCTCATCTCCAGAGTTACTATCTGCTGAATATACTACCTGAATATCCGTTGAGAACTCAGTTAAGAGGGAATTGTGCTAAGTTTCTCCCACTACTCAATCCTGGATATCTCAATTCACTACAAGTGAAACACTTTTCAATACATTTTCTGCTTGCTAATTCCCATCTCAGTCCGCTAGGGAAAATAATGAACATAATTGGTGGCAGGTGTAAGCCTAGGACGCAAACTCTAAAATGGGATTCTGGTACTGTGTCACTTTTCAGCCAGCTGGCAATGAGGACAGTTTAAACAGAATCTGGGAGACAGTGGGGCTATTGTTAGGGTACAGGTTTAGATTCCATAACAAACAACAAAAATGTAGTGGCTTAACAAGACAGAGCTTTGTTTTCTCTCCAATAACAATCTGAGCAAAAGCAGTTCAGAATAGTGGTTGCATTCTCCTGGAGGCCCAGGGCAGCCTATGTTGTTATTCTGCCATCCTCAACATTTATTAATTTTCTACTCTAGCTATATCCTTGTGTTTGTGATAATTAATCATAAGTTCTTAAAATCTATTGTATGATTCAGTAGGTTATTTTTGAATGTTTGTATTTACTTTATTTTTTATTTTTAATGAATTATTTAGTTTTTGGAGAGAGGGTCTTGCTCTGTTACCCAGACTGGAGTACAGTGGTGGGACTGTAACTCACTGCAGCTGGGAGCTCCTGGGCTCAAGGGACCCTCCTGCCTCCGCCTCCTGAGTAGCTGAGACTATAGGCAAGTGCCACCAAGCCTGGCTAACTGCATTTACTTTCATAAGTTAAATGGTCAATATGCTTTCAATCTTGAATTGTTCACATCTGTTTTAGGAATAAATACTACACTTGCATTACGAAAAGAGCTGAGAAAGTATAGTTTTGTGAAGTATTTTCAGGAAAATATGTTAAAATATAGATTAACTGTTACTTGAAAGTTGGATAGAACTCACTTGTAAAATCATTGGGCATGTGATTTGAGGAACAAAGGTTTTGACTACTATCTCTATTTTTTGATGCTTCTAGATATACTCAAGTCCCTTTTTTCTCCTTCCAATTTTGCCATTTTATATTATTTTGTAAATGTATTCATTGAATCTAGGTTTTCAAATTGATGTTATAGTCACTAATTTTGTTCCTCATTATTTATTAGAATTCTGTTGGGTCTGTAGCTATTTTCTTTTTTATTATGATTGTATTTATTTTTGTATTTTTTTCTAATTTATTAAACATTTTTGAGAGAAGTCTAATAATTTTATTGCTCCTTTTAAGAAAATATTGTAATTTGAAGAAAGTTGTTTCTGAGTTTTATTATCATTATTACTATTACTATTATTTCTGCCCATTATCATTTTTACTCTATTAGTTTCATTGGTTTTAGTTTCAATTTTTCCAAAATATTGAACTAAATTCTTAGTAATTAAAAAATTATCCTTATTTGTTTATAAAACACAAAGAGTACACATTCTCCACTAATTATTGCTCCTCTGTGACCCGCAATTTCTCTCAATCGGTGTCTTATCACTCACATAAAAATTTATTTATTGTAATTTTGTATGATTCTTTTTTAAAACTATGGGCTATTTATAAATATTTTATTTTCTAACTTGTGATTTTAAGCTATTCTTTCATTACTATTGATGTCCAACGTTATTTCATTTTACTGATCTTTTGGAATTTACAGAGAATTTCCATATGACAAAATGTATGGTCTATTATTTTAAAAGTTCTATGTGTGGTTGAAAATAATTTTCAGCTGTTTGTAGAGTTATATGTGCGCACACGCAGAGAGCATATATTAAAAAATCTTTATTTTTGGTTCTCTAGAAGAGTGTACTAAAGTCTCTAATTAAAATTGTTTATGTTTCCTTAAAGTTCTGTCGCTTTTTAATTAACACATTTAGAGTTGGCACTCTTAGGAATATATATTTATAATAGATGTATCTCCTTGTGCAATGGTTCCTTCTACCATAACATAACATTACTTTTCCCTAAATTATATCTGCCTCACCCCTAGCTTTCCTTGATTCATACTGCTTAGTATTTCTTTTTCTTCTCTACTTCTGATTATTCTGTGTACTTTAAAAGAACATCTGGTTATTCTTTCTCTTTTTTTCAAAACTATATTTTCTTTGTTTCAGTAATCACTATAATCCATTTACATGCATTGAAATGACTGTTACATTAGGACATGTTTGTCAATTAAATTCACATTTTCTATTTAGTAAAGTTTTTTGTGTTTCCTTTCTTATTTATCATGGGTGTCAGTTGCTTAGTATAAGATTAGTCACAATTTTTCCTTCATGAAAACTTGTCAGCCTTGTTTATGTATTGTTCTATTTTAATGTATTTGCTAATTCATAAAATAATAAATACACATAAATCAGCTACCTCCCTAATTCAAGAACATTGATATTTCATGTATCTCTTTGTATTTCTCCTATATCTCATTGCTGACTCCCTGGATTCAAAGAAACTACGATTTGACCCACTTTGTATCATTTCCATTAATAGCATCTAAGACAAATTCCCTATCATCTCTTACCTGAACTACTGTAGTAATTTTCTCGTTAGTTTTACTATATCTGCTTTTCGTCCACTGCAAATCAACTTTCCACACTGCAAACAGAGTGAGTTTCATAAAATATTAGGTTGGTGTAAAAGTGATCACGGTTTTTGCCATTAAAAGTGATGGTAACCAACCTAATACAAGTCTGATCATTTTATTTTTCTGGTTAAAACTTCTCAATTACTTCCAATTGTGTCTTAGGCTAAAGAACAATATCTTTAGCATGGCTCCCAACACCTTGTTTGATTTGTTCCTCTCTATTTGTCCAGCCTTGTCTTTTACACATACTTTTTTTTTTTTTTTTGAGCACTAGTCACACAGGTGTTTCTTCATTCTCTCAATTAATGCTCCCTCCCATTACAAACTATGATGAAAAAGTTTATAGAAGTTCAGAAAAATAGAAGAATATAATTTATAAAAATTTGATTTTCAACTGAAGCTTTGTCAGGCTGTTTTATCTTTTCTGTCATGTTATTTTAAAGGTAGTCCTTGTTCTTGGGGTCAAACACAATGCCTCACTTCTGTAATCCTAGTACTAGGGAGGCCAAGGTGGGAGGTTTGCTTGAGGCTCAAATTTAAGACAAGCCTCTACAAAAGGCAAGACTCTATATCTACAAAAGGTGAAAAAAGAATAGCCACACATGGTGGTGCGTGAGTATAGCCCTAACTACTTGAGGAGCTGAGGTGGAAGTACTGCCAAGAGCCCAGGAGTTCAATGTTGCAGTGAGCTACCAATGCACCACTGAACTCCAGCGTGGATAATAGAGCAAGACCCTGTCTTGAAACAAAATTAAAAATATAAATACAATAAAGGTAGTCTTTGTTCTTATACATCTCCTCCCTTTATTATTATTATTATTATTATTATTATACTTTAAGTTCTAGGGTACATGTGCATAACGTGCAGGTTTGTTACATATGTATACTTGTGCCATGTTGGTGTGCTGCACCCATCAACTCGTCAGCACCCATCAACTCGTCATTTATATCAGGTATAACTCCCAATGCAATCCCTCCTCCCTCCACCCTCCCCATGATAGGCCCCGGTGTGTGATGTTCCCCTTCCCGAGTCCAAGTGATCTTATTGTTCAGTTCCCACCTATGAGTGAGAACATGTGGTGTTTGGTTTTCTGTTCTTGCAATAGTTTGCTGAGAATGATGGTTTCCAGCTGCATCCATGTCCCTACAAAGGACACAAACTCATCCTTTTTTATGGCTGCATAGTATTCCATGATGTATATGTGCCACATTTTCTTAATCCAGTCTGTCACTGATGGACATTTGGGTTGATTCCAAGTCTTTGCTATTGTGAATAGTGCCACAATAAACATACGTGTGCATGTGTCTTTACAGCAGCATGATTTATAATCCTTTGGGTATATACCCAGTAATGGGATGGCTGGGTCATATGGTACTTCTAGTTCTAGATCCTTGTCTCCTCCCTTTCTTTATAAGAACTCCAAAATCTTTACCTAATGGAAAATAATTAACATTCATAACATTCTATAATGTTTGATATGAATAGATGTGTAATAGTATTTAATAGATGAGGCCAGGAAAAGTGACATGATGTCCTTAAGACTATATAGTTATGGGTTCCACATTAGGAACGAAATATTCTTTCTTAGAAAAGCTTTTGTATTAGGTTCAGTGGTACATGCACAGGTTTGTTATTTAGGTAAACTCATGTTGGTTGTACAGATTACTTTGTTACCCAGGTATCAATACTAGTACCGAGTAGTTATTTTATCTGATCCTCTGCCTCTTCCCATCCTCCCCGATCAGGTATGCCCCAGTGTCTGTTGTTCCTCTCTCTGTGTCCATGTGTTCTCACCATTTAGCTTCCACTTATAAGGGAGAACATGCAGTGTTTGATTTTCTGTTACTGCATAAGTTTCCTGAGGATAATGGCCTCCAGCTTCTTCCATCTTCCTGCAAGGGATATGAACTCTCTGTTTTTTATGGCTGCATAGTATTCCAGGGGATATAAGTACTACATTTTCTTTATCCAGTCTCCCGTTGATTAGCATTTAGATTTAATCCATGTCTTTGCTATTGTGAATAGTGCTGCAATCAACATATGTGTGCATGTGTCCTTATGATAGAACAATTTCTATTCCTTTGGATATATATCCAGTAATGGGATTGCTGGGTCAAATGGTATTTCTGTCTCTATGTCCTTGAGAAATCACCACATCGTCTTCCACAAGGGTTGAACTAATTTACACTCCCACCAATGGTGTATAAGCATTCCCTTTTCTCTGCAACCTCACAAGCATCTGTTATTTTTTGATATTTCAGTAATAGCCATTCTGCCTGGTGTGAGATGGTATCTCATTTTGGTTTTGATTTGCAATTCTCTAATGATTGGTGATACTGAGTTTCTTTCATATGCTTGTTCGGCCACACACGTGTCTTCTTTAAAAAAGTGTTCAAGTCCTTTGTCCACTTTTTAATGAGGTTGTTAGTTTCTTTCTTGTAAATTTGTCTAAATTCCTTACAGATGCTGGATATTAGATATTTTTCAGATGTATGAATTACAAAAGTTTTCTCACATTCTGTTGTTCATCTGTTTCTTCTATGCATAGTTTTTTTTTTTTTTTTTTCTGTACAGAAGTTCTTTCATTTAATTAGAACCTATTTGTCATTTCTGCTTTTGTTGCAATTACTTTTGGCATCTTTGTCATAAAATCCTTGCTTGTTTCTATGTCCTGAATAGTATTGCCTAGGTTGTCTTCCAGGGATTTATAGTTTTGGGTTTAACATGTAGGTCTGTAATTCATCTTGAGTTGATTTTTGTATATGGTATAAGGAAGGCATCCAGTTTCAATCTTCTGCATATGGTTAGTCAGTTATCCCAGCACTATTTATTGAATAGGGAATCCTTTCTCCATTGTTGTTTTAGTCAATTTTATTGAAGATCAGATGGTTGTAGCTGTGCAGCCTTATTTCTAAGCTCTATATTCTGTTCCATTGGTCTATGTGTCTGTTTTTGTACGAGTACCCATGTTCTTTTGGTTACCATAGTCCTGTCATATAGTTTGAAGTCAGGTAACATGATGCTTCCTGTTTTGTTCTTTTTGCTTAAAATTGCCTTGGCTATTCAAGCTCTTTTTGGTTCAATGTTAATTTTAAAATAGTTTTTTTTTTTTTTTTTTTTTTTACTAGTTCTATAAAGAATGTTATTGGTAGTTTGATAGGAATAGCATTGAACCTGTAAATTGCTTTAATATGGCCATTTTAATTATATTGATTCTTCCTATCCATAAGCATAGAATATGTTTCTATTTGTTTGTGTCATCTCTTATTTATTTCAGCAGTGATTGTAATTCTCACGTCACAGATATTTCACCTCCCTGGTTAGCTGTATGCCTAGGCATTTTATTATTATTTTGTTTATTTATTTGGTAATTGTGAATGGATTTATGGTTCTGATTTGGCTCTTGGTTTGGTTGTAGGTATATAGAAATGCTAGTGATTTTTGTACATTGATTCTGTATCATAAAATTTTGCTGATGTTGCTTACCTGCTCAAGGAGCTATTGGACAGAAACTATGGGGTTTCTAGACATGGAATCATACCATCCACAAACAGGGATATTTTTACTTTCTCTCTTCCTGTTTGGAGGCCCTTTATTTCTTTCTCTTGCCTGATTATTCCTGTCAGGTCTTCCAATATTACATTGAATAGGAGTGGTGAGAGAGGGCATCCTTGACTTGTGCTAGTTTTCAAGAGGAATGCTTCCAGCTTTGTCCATTCAGTATGATGTTGGTTGTAGATCTGTCATAGATGGCTGTTATTATATTCATGTATGTTCCTTCAATACCTAGTTTTCTGAGTATTAGATCATTGAGGCATAAAATTAACATAGATATTAAAGATCTAAACTCAACCCTGGACAAATGGAACTGATAGACATCTGTAGAACTCCCTACCACAAAACACAGAATATACATTTTTCTCATCACCACATGACACATACTCTAAAATTAACCAATCATCTGGACATGGAACAATCCTCAGAAAATGCAAAAGAACCAAAATCACACCAACCACTCTTTTGAACCATAGTATAATCATGTTGGCAATTAACATTAAGAAAAAAGCTCAAAACTGTACAATTACTTGGAAATTATGCAACCTGCTCCTGAATGGCTTTTGGATAATTGATGAAATTAAGGCAGAAATCAAGAAGTTATTTGTAGCTAATGAGAACAAGGTAAAGAAAACAGATTCTCAGGGACACTGCTATAGCAGTTTTAAGAGGGAAATTTATAGCACTGAGCACCCACATCAAAATTTAAAAAAAAATCAAATTAACCACCTAACATCACAACTAAAAGAAGTAGAGAAACAAGAGCAAACTAACCCCAAATCTAACAGAAGACAAGAAATAACTAAAATTAGAGCTCAACTGAAGGAGACTGAGACACAAAATACATTCAAAGATCAACAAATCCAGGATTTGGCTTTTTGAAAAAATTTATAAGATAGCTAGACTGCTACTTCTACTGATAAAGGAGAAAAGAGAGAGGGTCCCATAAATACAATTAGAAATGACAAAGAGAATATTACCACTGACCTCACAGAAATACAAATAACTATCAGATACTGCTATGAACACCTCTATGCACACACACTAGAAAATCTAGAAGAAATGGATACATTCCTTAAAACATACATCCTTCCAAGACTGAATCAGAAAGAAATTGATTCTCTGAACAAACCAACAACAAACTCTCAAATTGAATCAGTAATAAATAGCCTACCAACCGAAAAAACAACAACAACCAAAAACAGCCCAGGACCAGATAGATTCACAGCTGAATTCTACCAGACATAAAAAGAAGAGCTAGTATCATTCCTACTGAAACTATTCCAAAAAAACTGAGGAGAGACTGCTCTCCAATTCCTTCTATGAGTCCAGCATCATCCTGATACCAGTATCTGGCAGAAACATAACAACAAAGGAAAAATTCAGGCCAATATCCTTGATGAACATCGATGTGAAAATCTTTAACAAAATACTAGCAAAGGGAATTCAGCAGCAAATTAAAAAGCTAATCCACCATAATCGAGTAGGCTTTATCCTTGGAATGCAAGGCTCATTCAATATACACAAATCAATAAATGTGACTCATCACATAAATAGAACTAAAGACAAAAACCACATGTGCAGGCCAGCCATGTTGGTTCATGCCTGTAATCCCAGCACTTTGAGGAGCCAAGGTGGGCATATAGCTTGAGCTCAGCCAATTAGAGACCGTCCTGGGCAACATGACAAATCTCTGTCTCTACAAAAATGCAAAAATTAGCTTGGTGTGGTGGTGTGAGCCTATCATCCCAGCTACTCCAAAGACTGAGGTGGGAGGATCACTTGAGCCCAGGAGGTTGAGGCTACAGTGACGTGAGACTGTGCCATAGCACTCCAGCCTGGGCGACAGAGTAAGACCCTGTCTCAAAAAAGCCCACCAAAACCCAAAAAACAAAACGCACAAAACCTAAAACAACAGCAACAAAAAGATTATCTCAATAGATGCAGAAAATGCTTTCAGTAAAATTTAACATCCCTTCATGTTAAAAAGGGAACCAAGTATTCTAACTCATTCTATTGACCTTCCCAGCTGACTCAGCATTATGTTTAAATATTCTATAGTATTTTATCTTCTGGGAATCCAGGGACATTTCAAACACTCAGCTGATGTGCAATTTCAATGTTAACCTTGAGGACTAAAAAATGGGATAAGAAAGCAAATTGATTCAATTGAAACAGGTTATTTTTGTCCAGGAAAATGGTTAACAGAGAGAGGTCGCTGCTAGTATGGATTTGACTTTGGTTGTCTTCACTTTGATCCATGTCTGTCTATGTCAGCCCTCTCTGTAATTTATTTTCTATATAGGTAGATTATGTACTACCTTTTCTTGCCATTCCTGAAAAAAAATCTTACAGGAGTTGATGAATATTTCCACTAGTGCTTTGGATTCTAATATCTCATGCCACTGGTTTCCACTGATCATGATACAGACCCAGTGCTACATTTCTCAAGTAATGCAAGAGGGGTTCAGAGAACCCATAGACTAGAAGAAAATGGCTACAAAGTGACATAAAGCTATGGTAGCGTTAAGGTTGGCCTATGGAGTTAATTTATGAAAGATGAAGTGAAGGTCAGTATTCTTACACTTATCATAAAGAAATAAGCTAAACAGAATATTTTTAAACCCACAAAACCTGGTGAAGGGCAAAGAATATTGGGCTTGACATACAATTATAAATGATTCATTTTGACTTTTTATACTTTAATCATGTATAAAAGTTTATTTTAACAGATCAAACAGCCTATTTAAAATGTTATCAGTGTGCCAACATGAAAATGTGTCTCTATTTCTACTTCATCTATAAAATGGAAAAGACAATAAGAGACCTTTTCATCCTATCTCACAAGACTGCTAAGAGAAGTAATTAAGCAAACAAAATATAAATATGCTGAGTTTTAATGCTTCAAATCAGCCTCACACTGGTATGTCGGTTAAAATGACTTTAAGAATGTGAGTTCAATGTATATATTTGTATAGGGAATATCTGAGTAATGACAATGGTAATGCCAGAGTCATCTGATTTTTAGTAATTTTAAAGTTTCTTACTTGTATTTTTATTTTTCTATAAAACATTTTTTTCAAAAATAAAAGGGAGTAAGTAACGATTAAATTACTGCACTTGAGTTAATTTTTTATAAAAATATTGATCATGCTTCCTATTTAAAACGATATTTGAAAATAGTTCACAAATTAAAAAAATCATGGAAACATTGACTATAACAGAATAATTATATAGCAGGTGATATAGTTGGGAAAATACTTAGAATGATAACTTTATTTAAATACACTAATTTTATACATAACCAAAGATCACACAAGAGTAACAAGATGTTACTGATCTTCATGCTAAGCCTAAGTAGTTTACATAATGGGAAAATAATTAAGTGTGATATACAAAGGCCATGAGGTATGATTTCATATTTTGTATTCTGCCTCTATGTTGTAGGCCTTTGTTTACAACCATATTTATTTTTAATTTTATGACTTTCACCACATTAAAATTGTATTTATAAATTTAAATATATTCATCAGATAATAACAACAGTTTCACTCAATTTGAGTTTTAAACCCACCGCAAGCTTACCGAGAAGATCTTTACGGACCACTAGACTGTCACTATGGATCTTCATAAACAGATAACTGACAAGTTGCTAACTCTTCATTTTAGGCATGGCCTTTGGGTAACACAGGAGTAGCAACAGTAAATACAACTCAGTGAATATTATATTTGTTTAGATTACTTAGCTAAATATATATACTTATATTTTTATTATGTATATTATATATACATATATTGTATGTATATTTTCATAGTTTATGCAGAGATATATTTCCCTTTTCTCCTGGTAACTGGTGGCCTTAGACACACTAAGTAGAAGAAAGTTGATCAAACTCTATAGAACAAAATGAAGTTCTTTAGGGGCTTACTCAAATAAAATCTAAACTAGGAGTGATGCAGGGCATTGTACTACTTCTTTAAAGGTATATGCAACCTAAAATAGTCATTTCAAAACTCATGACTTAGTAGGTAGTAATTTTGATTTCATTGATAGTATATTAGATTCAGCAAGTTATGTATCTAATTTAGAGGGTTAGATTTTTGGTTCAAGAGGCGATGTATCAGATTTATGCAGGAGACTTAATTCAGCAGATGATATACCTTACTCAGTGCATGATGAATCTGATATAGAAGGTGATATATTTAATTCAATAGCTAATATATCAGATTCAAATGTGATTCATTTTTTCCAGTAAGTAATTAGTATTACTCATAACTGATTTATCTATTTTAGCACTAAGTGTACTGTGTTCTGTAAGTTATTTATTTAGGTATATGAGACATAAATTATATTATTGATAGAGATTTTCATTGCCAAGTAGTTCAGAAATTCCTGATTACCTTCTGGTTACTCCATTTCATACATTTTTAAATGACATTTTCAGAGACTACCTACTTCAGAAGAATCAGAAATGCTTATTAAACATGTAGATTCTTTAAATTCACCACAGACCTAATAAGGAACAGGGCTAACTGAATATTTAACAAGGACCCATGGTAATTTTTTTTTCTTCTTACCCTCTCTCTTTCATTTTAAAGATTCATGATAATTTTTATGCACAGTGAAATTATATGCTTTACGAAATTTGAAAACTCTGACATGTTAAAAACAAGACGTATCAAATACAGAATAATACGATGTCCTTGTAAACACAAAAGTAAATTTATGGTACACCTTGAACTTACTTGATGTTTCCTTTGTTGTAATTATCACAACATTTCATCTTTTGTAAATACTACCTCTAATACAAGATGTAAAAATTGATTTGCGTCTGCCCTTAAGTAATAAAGTAAACTTGTCACCTCTCCCTGTGGCCTGAACAAAATATTGGATATACTCAATAGTTTGACAAGTAAAGCCTGCATTTCAGAGCATAGAAGAAAATAGTCACTTTTTAAAATATGGATATTGTGTTTTCAGACAATCCTATGTGTACATTTATGGTAATCATGAGTGTTCTACTCTATTTCATACTCTTTTACTTCCAGGATTGTGTTAGAAATGCATTTTATCAAATATTTTCAAGTTATGTAAAGCCATGTGACTTGGCTTGGGCAATGAACTATGAGCAGAACTGATGGATATCAGTTATAGGTAGAAGCTTTAACAGCCAGTATGTGTATGTTTCCCATCCTTACCCCTTCCTAATGAAGGTATGTATTTGGATTATTTTGTCTCTTGGAACACTGTATATTGTATATCTGTGGGAGGTAGATAATTTTTTTTTTTTAATATTCCATAGATCTTCAGATAAGGAAGAGTCACATCTGGATCTGATATCGGGAATCCTGTGCCTGACTCAGAGATCTTGGATTTTGAGCTCCACACAGTCACCAGATGAGATTTCTGTGTTGCTCTCCCTGGGCAAGTAGTGATGATATTCTGTGTGAATAAAGAGAGTGAGCTGAATTTTCTGTGACCAAAAGGGCAGACTGTGGTAGTCATTACTGTTATTCACTATTTACCTTTGGCTCTCCTCATTAGGTTCAGTCACACAATGAGATTGTACTTCTCCAATCCCACAAAGTTCATCAGGGCCACTAGACTGACTGTAACCAATGAAATGTGAGGAGACATGTTGCATTTTACCTCTTAGCTAAATCTTTGGGAGGTAGTGCATTTTTCCATGTTCTCTTTACCTTCATCTCAATTGCTTGCAGCATCCTGAATGGTAACTCCTCTTTTAAGCCTACGTCTCAGGGTAGATAAAATGTAACACAGCTACTAGCCAACCTGTGAGACACATGTACTATTATGAGGAAAAATATAAACTTTCATTGCTTTAAGTAAATGAGGTCATAAGATTGCTCGGTACTGGAACAAAAATTAGTCATTCCTGATCAGCACACAGCATAAAAAAAAAATCTTCTAAAAGTGTTGCATAACGGTTTAATGTTTTGCTACAGATATATTTATATATAGCCCACTTTTGATCAGTTGAGTGACCTTATGATAAATATATCTGGACATTTATTTCAATTTTTCTCTATATGTATATCACTTATTAGCATTTTCATGAAAGTTGGGAAGAAGAAATGGTGTGTGAATTAGTTAATTTTTGTATATGTTGGCAGCTTCTCTAAAATGTCTTCAGGAAAAGATTTTAAATTTTGGCTGTAGTAAAAATACAAAAGGTCTAGAAATTTCTATTACCCATGCTATTTCATAAAAAAACAGAAGTTTACAATTAGGTTTTTTGTGTTCTTATTAGGGAGCTGTTGCTAGCCCTGGGACTATAGTCATATCTCCACTTTATTCACTATTATAACTTAATGAGATGCTAGCATCCTTATAAATTATTCTTTATGGTTAATTGTATGAGATTATATTAATTTTCATCAGCTGCTGTTTCACTTAATAGAGGATGTCCAACTACGAGCAGCAAAAGTTACCTAAAGAAAGGGCCAGAAAACTATAGCCGCAGACTAAATCTGGCCTTCTACTTATTTTTCTGCAGTCTTCAATCTAAGAATGACTGTTACATCTTTAAGTTGTTGAAGAAAAAGCTCTTAAAGAATATTTTTTGACACATTAAAATTATATGAAATTCAACTTTTATGTAAAAAAAATATAATTTTATTAGAACATATCCATGTCCATTCATTTATGTATTGTCTCTGGTTATTTTCACACTACAATGACAGAGATGAATAATAGGTTGCAACAGAGACAGTGTGGTCTATAAAATTGAAAACAGTTACTATCATCCCCTTTACAGAAAATGTTTGCCAACTCCTGCTCTATAAGATGAATGTTTTCACTGATCTTAATCAAATAAACTGAATATTTTGTGATGACATTTTATTTTTAAAGCTAGAATTTGATTGCTGATATCTGTTTTTTTTTTTGTAATAATTGGGATTTAAAATTAATCTTGTATCACCATTTAACTTTGATTCCTTAAGGATAACAAACAATCAGCAACCGTGGATTTTAGAGGAACCATAATAAAATTGTCTTTGATATTACTATATTTCCAGCAAAGAGTGTTTTAATATTAAGAGGGAAATCCCCAGAGCCTAGAAGTCTTTAATTTTGCTTGTGTAAATATTTGAAATTTGTGTTCTCTTTCACTTATTTTGAATTTTTTTTTTTTTTTTTTTTTCCAGACAGAGTTTTGCTCTGTCCCCCAGGATGGAGTGCAGTAGCATGATCTCAGCTCACTGCAAGCTCTGCCTCCCGGGTTCACGTCATTCTCCTGCCTCAGCCTCCTGAGTAGCTGGGACTACAGGCATCCACCACCACGCACGGCTAATTTTTTTTTTGTATTTTTAGTAAAGATGGAGTTTCACCGTGTTAGCCAGGATAGTCTCAATCTCCTGACCTCGTGATCTGCCCATCTTGGCCTCCCATAGTGCTGGGATTACAGGTGTGAGCCACCGCGCCCGGCCACTTATTTTGAAATTTTAATTGCATTAAATTATCTTATACAACTCAATGTGAATATATTGCAATAGTAGCATTTTATTATTTTTTTAAATTGAACATATTGCGTAAGGCCTTGATTTGCCTACATGCCAAAAAAAAAAAAAAATTAGTAGTAATATATTTGAAGTTGAGAACAGCAAACATAGATAATTCATTCTATGCTAAATAGCCTCTATTCTGTTTGAAAATTGGTTTAAATTTCTTTCTTGAAAAGTATGTGGGAAAGCAAATGATTTAATTTTTGTATATGGCATAAGACAAGGGTTCACTTTTATCTTTTTGCATGTGGATATCGAGTTTTTCCAACACCATTTATTGAAGAAAATTTCCCTTCCTCACTGTGTATCCTTGACAACCTTGTGAAAGATTGGTTAAACATGGCTTTTTGGGTTTAATTCTGGGCTCTCTATTCTCTTCTATTGGTCTATGTGTCTGTTTTTATGCCTGTACAATACTCTTTGATTACTTTGTAATATAGTTTAATATAGTTTGAAAAAATGAAGTGTGATGCCTCCAGCTGTGTTTTATTCTCGAATTTGCTTTGCCTTTTCAGGATCTGCTGTGGTTCCATACAAGTTTTAACATTGTTTTTCTACTTCTGCAAAAAATGACATTGGACTTTTGACAGGGATTGTGTTGAATCTGTAGATCACTTTTAGTAGTATGGCCTTTTAAACAATATTAATTCTTCCAATTCATGAACGCAGACTATCTTTCCATTTATTCGTGCCTTCTTCCATTTATTTTATCAATGCTTTATGGTTTTCAATGTACAGATCTTTCACTTCTTTGGTGATGCTGTTATAAATGGGATTTTTTTGGTTTTTATTTTCAGACAGTTTCTTGTTAGTGTATAGACACACAACGAATATTTGTGTGTTAGTTTTGTATTTTTCAACTTTACTGAATTCACTTATTAGTTCTGACAGTTCTGTGGTGGAGTGTTTAGGGTTTTTTTTATATAGAACATCATTCACCTGCAAACAGAAGTTAATTACTTATTTTCCCAATTGGGCGATTTTTTACACCATATAAAAAATTTAACTCGAAATTGATTAAAGGCTTAAGTATAATGTCAGAAACTGTAAAACTCCTAGAAGAAAGCATAGAGAAAAGTTCCTTGACATTTTTCTCAGCAATGGATTTCTTTAAAGTGACACCAGAAGCACAGGAAGCAAAAGCAAAAATAAGCGAGTAGTCCTACAACAAACTGAAAAGCTTCTACGCAGCAAAGCAAACAGTCAGCAAAATGAAACGGAAACCTACAGAATGAGAGAAAACTTTTGCAAACCATATATCCGATAAGCATTTAATATCCAAAGTACATAAATAATTCAAGTAACTCAATAGCAAAAAAAAAAAAAAAAAAAAAAAAAAAAAATCAAATAACCTAATTGAGAAGACATACAAACAACAACAGGTAAATGAAAAGGTGCCTACTATCACTAATTATCAGGGAAAGTCAAATCAAAACCACAGAGATATCACAACATGCCTGTTAGAATGACTGTTTAAAAGACAAGAGATGA
This sequence comes from Piliocolobus tephrosceles, assembly GCF_002776525.5. NCBI lineage: Eukaryota > Metazoa > Chordata > Mammalia > Primates > Cercopithecidae > Piliocolobus > Piliocolobus tephrosceles. The sequence continues at coordinate 61,013,224 of NC_045445.1, read as the reverse complement.
TGTGTTGATGAGGGTGTGAAAAAAGGGAACCCTTGTACACTGTAGGTGAGAATGTAAATGAGTACAGTCATTGAAAACAGTGTGGAAGTTTCTCAAAAATGAGAAATAAAACTACTGCTCCATACAGCAATCCCACTTATTGGTATGTGCCCAAAGGAAATGCATTCATTGCAGCACTATTTACAATAACGAAGATATAGAAACAACCTGTTTCCATCAACAAATAAATGAATAAATAAATCAGGGCATATATATGTGTGTGTGTATATATATGTAATATATATACATGTATACATATATGTATATGTATATGTAATATATGTATATGTATACATATATACATTTGGGTAATAAAGTTTACACTTCAATACTTGTTTTGATAACTTGTGTAATCTAACAACTATTTATTAAATTTTTAATCTGCCAGGCAATGTGGTAGGTACTGGATTAAATAAGACAATGTAAATAATGCACTTGATACATGGCAGGTCCTCAATATAAGATATATAAATGCATATATACACATATATACGTATATATGTGTATATACATAATATACATATACATATGTGTATGTATGTATACACATATACATATGTGTATATATTAATCTTTATACACATGTATATTTACATGTATATATACACACATATATTTACATGTATATATACACACACAATAAAAAATAATATTCAGTGATAAAATAAAGGAAATCCTGCCATTTGCAGCAACATGTATGGAACTAGGGGTCATTCTATTAAGTGGAAGTGAAATAAGCCAAGCACAGAAAACAAATATTGCATGTTATCACTCATGTGGGATCTAAAAGCCTGTATCTCATAAAGATAAAGTAGATTGGTGGTTACTAGAGGTTGGAAGGGGAAAGGTGAGGGATGAATGAAGGGAAACAGAGGAACATAAATGTATTTATCACCACTGAACTTTACACTTAAAAATGGTAAACATTGCAAATTATCTCTCTATCTATCTATCTATCTATCTATCTATCTATCTATCTATCTATATTTACCTCAACAAATAATAAATTTTTAAAAATTATAAAAGGAAATGCAAATCAAATCCACAGTAGCACCTCACAAGTAGTATTATATCCATTATCAAAAAGACAAGAGATACATGTTGGTGAGGGTGCGGAGAAAGAGAACCTTTGTATACTGTTGATGGGAATGTAAATTGATACAGTCATGGAAAACAGTACAGATGTTTCTCAAAAAATTAAAAATAGAACTACCATATAATATAGCAATTCCACTTCTGGGTATATACCCAAAGGAAAAGTAGTCAGTATCTCAAAGAGATTTCTGCACCCTCATGTTCATTGCAGAATTGTTTGCAACAGCCAACATATGGAAACAACCTAAGTATCCACTGCCAAAGGAATCACTGAAGAAATCATGGTACATATACATAATAGAATATTATTCAGCCATGGAAACGAAGGAAATCCTGCCATTTGCAACAACATGGATGAACTTGGAAGACATTATTCTAAGTGAAATTAGCCAGACACAGAAAGGCAAATGCTATATGATCTCACTTAAATGTGGAATCTAAAAGAATATAACTTACAGAAGCAGAAAGAATGGTGATTTCCAGGGACTGGAGATTAAGGAAAAATGGTGAGATGTTGGTCCAAGGGTACAGACTTTCAGTTATAAGATGAACAAGTTCTGAGGGTCTAAGGAACAGCATAATAGATGCATTAATTAATTTGAGGGTGGTAATCATACAATGCATTTGTATCAAATTATCATGTTGTTTACCTTGAACAAATACAATCTTTATTCATCCATTAAATATTTAAAATATAAAGGCAAGGAACAAGATAGTAATCACTAAAAACAGTGAAATATTTGATAGGGTAAAAATATTTTTCAGTTACTTTTCCTCTAGATCAGCCATTTAAATGATAAATTCAAGGAGAGATAAGTAAGCATTTACAACAAACAATATTCCAAGTTTTATGCTTCTAAACATGAAATTAAACTTTATACTTGTGTCTCTGTTTTTAATTAGGAGGCTAAACATTTTATTAATCAAAAGCAGCATGCTTCATTAGGGGAAACATTCAGTTCAACTTAAACAAACAAGTGTTTGAGCCTTATGTTACTTTAGGGAGACACTTTCACCTTTCAGTTAGCTCACTTGTATAAGGAGAATATCCATACCTGTTTTACCCAACTCAAAGCTGAGAAGAGAAATAACATTTATTAAGCAGCTACTAAATGCCAGGCATTTTTCTATGCATTTTATAAACATTATGTCATCTAATCCTCAAAAAAAACATGCAAAATAGAAAGTATTCTTATTTTGCTTATAACAAAATACAATACAGAAAAGGTAGATAACAGTACAATTGAGTTAGAAGAAAAAAAGTCTTGGGGCCAGGCAAATCTTGCTTTGAGTCATATCTATGCCATATGCTAGCTTTGTGACTAAGAGAAATTTGACTTAAATTTTGTTATCCTTTTTCTTTATCTATAAAAACCAAGGTAAACCTACCTATAATAGAGCATGTTTGGTTACAGGTACCAAACTAGCTTAAATTGAAAAGACAATATCATAGGAATCTATAAGGAATTTTCGCAACCCAATTTCACTGAATACCTCTCCCAGCTTCCCTCACCACTATTCTGTCTTCCAGCTGCCACATATTCTGTTCTCACTGATTCCCTCTCTGCAGCTATTGCTTTTCCTGCTACTCTATACCGAATTGACTTTTGGGATGCATATAGCTAAAATAACTGACAGTTCAGTCTTCATAAGTTTACACCTCCAGTATTTACCAAATTTTTTATAGATTTTGACTTTTATTTCAATTAATGACAGAGATAATCTGATTGGCTTATTTTGAGTTAAGTATCTGTTACTTATTCACTCGGCGGTAACTAGGTACCAGGGTCACCTCATACAAAGGATCCTACATAAATCTGTCCCTTTATTGGAAGTTGTGGGAAACGTTTTCAGGTAATAAAGATAAATGCTTGATTAGCACATCAAATATATCTATTAACCATATCCTTTGGCCCATTGTAAGTATTCAAAGTAATATAACATATCTCAAATAGAAAATATTTAATACATTTTAACTATTGTTGTTACTTTAGTATTAACACAGGAGGCTCATTTAAATAGCTGTCTTATATTGAGGACCAGCCATGTATCAAATGCATCATTTACATTGTCTTATTTAATCCAGTACCTACCACATTGCCTGGCAGATTAAAAATTTAATAAATAGTTGTTGGATTATACAAGTTATCAAAACAAGTATTGAAGTGTACATTTTTTTACCCAAAATTATAGAAGACATAATGAGAGCTTATAATCAAATGATGTTGAATGTATATTTTGAAGCTCTTGGATGGAATATTTTATAAATATTTATTAGAGTCACTTGGTCTATAGTATGAATTAAGTCTGATCTTTGCTGATTTTTTCTCTGGAAGATCTATCAAATGCTGAAAGTTGATTGTTGAAATCTCCATCTATTATTGTATTGAGGTCTGGCTTTCCCCTTAGCTCTAATAACATTTATTTTACGTATCTGGGTGTTCCAGGGTTGGGTGTATATAAATTTAAATTATTTACATACTCTTGCTGAATTGACTCCTTTATTATTATATAGTGACTATTTTTGTCCCTTCTTATAGTTTTTGTTTTGAAATCTATTTTGTCTAAGTGTCATGAGTCCTGCTCATTTCTGGTTTCCAATGGTATGGAACAACTTTTTCTATCCCTTTATTTTCAGTCTGTGTGTCTTTATAGGTGAAGTGTGTTTATTGTAGGCAACAGATAAATGCTTCTTGTTTTTCGTTCATTCAGCCAGCCTATGGCTTTTGATTGGAGAGTTTTACCCATTTACATTCAATGTTATTGTTGATGAATGAACACTTACTCCTGCCATTTTGTTATTTGCATTCTGGTTCTTTTGTGGTCTTCTCTTTCTTCTTACTTTCCTTTCTGTCTTCCTCTAGTGTAGGTAATTTTATCTGGTAATCTGATTTAGTTTCTTGCTTTTTATTTTTTGTATCCATTGTTTGTTTTTTGCTTTGAGATTACCACGAGGGTTGCAAATGCTATTTTATAACCCTGGTATTTTAAACTGATAACAACTTAGCACTATTTGCAAAAGCAAATAAATTAACAAGAAAAACAAAAACTAATAATAACTCTATGCCTTAACTTCATCCCCCTGCTTTTTAACTTTTTGTTGTTTCTATTTATATCCTATTGTACTATATCTTGAAATATTTTTTAGTCATTATTTTTTCATTGTTTACTCTTTCTGCTTAAGATAAGAGTAGTTTACATACCATAATGCTTATGGTGTTATTACATTCTATGTTTTCTTGGTGTACTTACTATGACCAGAATTTTTGTACTATCAGGTAATTATTTATTGCTCATTAATGTCCTTGTATTTCTGATTGAAATATTCCCTTTAGCATTTCTTGTAGAACAGATCTGTTATTGACGAAATCCCTCATCTTTTGTTTGTCTGGGAAATGCTTTATTTCTCCTTCATGTTTGAAGAATAATTTCACCAGATATACTACTCTAGAGTAAAAGTTATTTTTTTTTTCTTTGGTGCTTTAAATATGTCATGCTACTGTCTTCTGGCCTGTAAAGTTTCCACTGAAATGCTGCCAGATGTATGGGAGCTCCATTGTTTGTTACTTCTTTTTTTTTTTTTTTTTTTTTTCCTGCTGCTTTTAGGATCCTTTCTTTATCTTTGATGTTTGTGAATTTGTTTATTTATTTTATGTATTTATTTTTATTTTACTTTAAGTTCTGGGAAACATCATCCTGATACCAAAACCTGGCAGAGACACAACCAAAAAAAGAAAGAAAATTCAGGCCAATATCCCTAATGAACATCAATGCATAAATTCTTAATTCTTACAGGAGAATCGAATCCAGCAGCATACCAAAAAGCGTGTCCACCACGAACAAGTTGACTTCATCCCTGGGATGCAAGCATGGTTCAACATATGCAAATTGATAAACAAAATCCATCACATGAACAGAACCAACGACAAACACATGATTATCTCAATAGATGCAGAAAAGTCCTTCAATAAAATTCAAAATCCTTTCATGCTAAAAACTCTCAATAAACTAGGTATTGATGGAGCATATCTCAAAATAATAAGAGCTATTTATGAAAAACCCATAGCCAATATCATACTGAATGGGCAAAAGCTGGAAGCATTCCCTTTGAGAGCTGGCACAAGACAAGGATGCCCTCTCTCACCACTCCTGTTCAACATAATATTGACAGTTCTGGCCCGGGCAATCCGGCAAGAGAAAGAAATAAAGGGTATTCAAATAGGAAGACAGGAAGTCAAATTGTCCCTCTTTGCAGATGACATGATTGTATATTTAGAAAACCCCATCGTCTCAGTCCAAAAAATCTTTAAGCTGATAAGCAACTTCAGCAAAGTCTCAGGATACAAAATCAATGCACAAAGATCATAAGCATTCCTACACACCAATAGTCAGTAAGCAAAGAGCCAAATCATGAGTGAACTCCCATTCACAAGTGCTACAAAGAGAATAAAATACAACTTACAAGGGACGTGAAGGACCTCTTCAAGCAGAACTACAAAACCACTCTTCAAGGAAATAAGACCCTGAAATTGGAAAAACATCCATACTCATGGATAAGAAGAATCAATATCATGAAAATGGCCATAGTGCCCAAAGTAATTTATAGATTCAATGCAATTCCCATGAAGCTACCATTGACTTTCTTTGCAGAACTGGAAATAACTACTTTAAATTTCATGTGGAATCAAAAAAGCACCCATATAACCAAGACAATCCTAAACAAAAGGAACAAAGCTGGAGGCATCAAGCTATGTGACTTCAAACAATACTACAAGGCTACAGTAACCAAAACAGCATGGTACTGGTACCAAAACAGATCTATAGACCAATGGAACAGAACAGAGGCCTCAGAAATATTACCACACATCTACAACCATCTGATCTTTGACAAACTTGACAAAAATAAGCAATGAGGAAAGGATTCCCTATTCAATAAATGGTGTTGGGAAAACTGGCTAGCCATATGCAGAAAACAGAAACTGGACCCCTTCCTTAACCTTATACAAAAATTAACTCAAGATTTGAGTTTGTTTATCAAATGTCTTAATGTAGTCCTCTTTGTGTTAAATCTGCTAGGTGTTCTATAATGTTTTTCTACTCGGATATCTTTCTCTAGGTTAGGGAAGTTCTCTGTTGTTATCTTTTTGAACAAACTTTCTTCCCTCATCATCTCCTCCACTTCCTCTACAGGGCCAATGGCTCTCAAGTTTGCAGTTTTAAGGCTACTTTTCCAGATCCTGTAGTCATGCTTCATTTTTTTCTTTTATCTCTGCTTACTGTGTGTTTTCAAACAGCCTGTCTTTAGGTCCAGTAATTCTTTCTTCTGCTTGATCAATTCTGCTACTAAAGGATGCTGAAGAATTCTTCAGTATGCCAATTGCATTTTTCAGCTCTAGAATTTCTGCTTGATTATTTTTAATTGTTTCTATCTTTTTGTTAAGTGTGTCTTATAGGATTCTAAATTCCTTCTTTGTTCATTTGGTGAGATCATGTTTTCCTGGATGGTGATAATGTTGATAGATGTTCTTCAATATCTGGGCATTGAAGAGATATGTATTTATTGTAGTCTTCACTGCTAGTCATGTTTGTACTCCTCCTTCTTGGGAAGGATTTCCAGATGTTTAAAAGGACTTGGATGTTGTGATCTAAGCTCTATTTGCTTTTGGGGGCACATCAAGCAGAGTAATGCTGTGGTTCTTGCAGACTCATAGAGGTACAACTTTGATGGTGTTAGACAATATCCAAGAGAATTCTCTGGATTACCAAGAAGAAACTTATTCTCTTCCCTTACTTTCTCCCAAACATATAGTCTTTCTCTGTTCTGAACCTCCTAAACCTCACGCATCTCCTAAAGACGGTGAACTTACTCATGTACCCTTATGCCCACCAACACTATGACTGTACTGGGTCAGAGCTGAAACCAGCACAGCACTGAGTCTCTCCCAAGGCCAGCGGTAACCACTCCCTAGCTACTGCATATGTTTCCTCAAGGCCCTGAGGCTTTATAATCAGCAGGCAGCAAAGCCAGCCAGGCCTGTGTCTCTCCCTTCTGGGAAGTGAGGTCCTCCAGGCCCCAGGTGAGTCCAGAAGCACCATCCTGGCATCAGGGGCTAGAGCAAAAAATGTTAGGAGTCTACCCGGTATTCTATTGTATCTCAGCTGAGCTAGCACTCAAACCATACGATGTAGTTCTTCCACACTTTTCTCCCCTTTCCAAAGGCAGAGGAGCCTCACCCTGAAGCCATCTCCACCTCAGGCCACGTGGAGTACTCTCAGACTACCCTGGATATTATCTTAAGGTCCAAGGTCTCTTAAGTCAGCTTGTGGTGAATTTTGCCTGAACTGGGACTCTTCTGCATGGTCGTAGGCTCCCTTCTGACCCAGGGCATGTCCAGAAATGCCATCCAAGTGTCACATCTTAGAATCAGAGATCCAAAGAGCCTGCTTATTTCTCTACCATCTGTGGTTCTGCTGGTACCTAAGGTGCAAGACAAAGCCCCCTTTACTTTTCCCTCTGCTTTTCTCAAGTAGAAGGAATTTTGGCCCATAACCACCAATACCGGTAATGTGCTGAGTCTCACCTGAAGCCAGCAAGTCTTGGAGGCTCATCCAAGGACCTTGATGTAATACAAAGGTAAAACTTGTGGTTACTCAGAGTCCAAGGGCTCTTCAGTTAGCAGATGATGAATGCTGCTAGGAATGAGTCATTTCTTTCAAGGAGGTGGGTTTCATTTTGGCCCAGGATGTATCTAGAAATGGATCTGGGAACTAGGGCCTATAACAGGGGCCTCATGACTCTCACCAGTGCCCTGTTCTGCAGTGGCTGAGTTGGTATCCAAGATGCATGACAAAGTTCTCCCCATTCTTCCCTCTTCTCTCCTCAAGCATAAGGAATGAGTATCTTTTGGAGATGTTAGATGTACAGCCTGGGGTTAGGGGAAGGGTGATGTCAGAACTCCTTGGGCTGCCCCAACTTGTGTCTCAGTAGGTCATGTTTCCCCCCAGTTTACTATCTCTGGGCTTAGTTCAGCACTAGGACTCACCTAAGAATTGCAGTCCTTACGGCCTAGACTACCTTTCAAGCTTACTTGGAGAAACAGAGTGCTGTAGCCCTTGATGGCGAGGTTTGCAGGCACACAAGTTCAGACCTCAGACATCAGCAATTCCCCTGTGGCTAAGGCTAATTTAAATTCTCTCTTGGTAGCCAGGCATCATCTGAGTTTGGTATGATTTTCCTTTCTGTTCTAATAGGACACCACTGAGTTCCACGCCTCACAATTGTGTTCTCTCCCCTAGTGCCCAGAGATGCTCTCCATACCATGCTGAAGCTGCTGGGGGTGGGGGTGGTTCCAGCCACTCAGGACTGTTTTTTTCTATCTCTTCAGTGTCTCTTTCAGCTATATGAAGTTACAACCAGTTACTATAAGTGCTCACCTGATATTTGGTTTTTGTGAAGGTGATTTTTCTGTGTAGATATTTGTTAAATAGTGTTCTTTGCAGAGGGGGACAATCTATGGAGCTTTCTTTACAACCATCTTGCTCCACCTCTAATTTTATGAATCTTACTATTTTACAACAATCATTATCGTGAATCAGGTCAACCTGTTTTATGACATTTATCATTTGCACTTTCTGTGATAAGTAATTTGAATACATGCAACTTTTTTCTTATTAGTTGTTTACATATGTGTCTCTTCTACTAAACCTTGCATTCCTTGAAGGAAGGAGCAATGTACTGTGCAACCTTGTACTACTTGTAACTGATACAGTCATGGTGCATAGTAAATGGTACATAAATATTTATTGAATGAATGATCAAGAATGAAAAACTGAACCATGAAGGTGAGTTTGTGATTTACACAAACATTGGCAAAGTTCTGACACAAATTTTATATGAAAAATTTAAACCCTTAAAATCAACAGAACTTGTATCTAGAATCTGAATTGTTCTAATAACTATCTCAATTTTTACTTTCACAAAATACAATTAATGTACAGATATAATTTTAGCTGTGGACAGTGAAGTTTAATTGGTTGATGACACAATCTGGTTTTCAACAAAGGTATGAAATCTACGTGCCCTCTAAATTTTCATTGTGGCTGTTTTTGCTTGGTTTTGGTGAGCAATTACTGAGTTTTTATTGTGTGCCAAGCACTGTACATACATTACTTTATTAACCTATCGTATGAGAATAGGAGAGTTTAATTGACTTATTCAGTGTCATACATCTAATGAGAACGAGTGATAAAATTTCAATCTTTACCTGATTTCAGTGCCCAAGTGTATGTTTACTAAACTAGACTGCATCTCATTCTCAGTTTCCTCAGAGGCTTTCCTACATTTTCCATGAAGAAATAGTGATAACAAAGACTCATCAAAAATTAATACATACAAAACTTTATTTTCCACTAGCCCTGGAGCAAAGCTGTTCATTCTATAAAGATAAATATGTGTATGAAACAGATAATGAAAGAAAAGTATGTTAATTAATCTCTGGTGATCAAATGGTAAGAATCTTTGTATGTGCAAAAAATAACAAATATAAGAGCAACTAAAAATGCTATGTGTGTTATGATGGAATAGTCTTGTCAGTAAACTTTGTAAGCGATGCAGTTAAATGATGCAATTTGAGGGTCAGAAAGAGGACTAATGATTACAGAGAGGCTAAAACTTGAAATTTTATAATTTGCCTGTAAGCATTGAATGTTGATTTTTATTAACATGCAGATACACTTGGGTTGGAAACACATCAAGTAGTTATCAATAAACTTATCTTCAAATGAGATAATGAATTAAGAACATGTTTGTTAGGATTAAAGAAATAGATCATAAGAGAATCTGGGTAATAATGACACCGAGTAAGACATATGCAATATTAAGGGAAAATAGATTCTTAAACTTAAGAAAGCACGCAGAAGTCAAATTCGGCAGAAAAATGTCTCGCAAAGCCTGAGAGATCCAGAAATATTAGGTTTAGATTTTTTTTACCCTTTTGTTGGAACCTCAATCTGAGGTTAGGGTTATCTACCCTGATACAGTTAGAATCTTGCTTTTTGCCTACATTGTGAATTAATGATATTTCTGCCCTAGAGGGAAAAATAGTTCCTTATTTGGGGTTATTTGTAAAAGTGTGAAAGAACAGTTTTGAAGCAAATTCCTTATTTGGACCTTCTTTGTTTTCTTCTCATGTTGTAACTTCGGTCCATGATTCTTTACTTGATTTGGACCCCAGTGAAATGGCTGTAGCCTGAAGGAAATCTTCAGGTAGACAGATGGAGGGAGCAAGAAAAATTGCCTTCTCTGCAGTTTTATCTCTGTGTGCAACCATGACAGAAAAGCACAGATTGAATAGATCATCCTGGTCTTTGTGGAAGTATGTTCAAAGCCCATGGAAGTATGTTCATAGATTATATGCAAGTATTTCATCATTTTATATGGGATGTGAGCACCTGTGGATATTTGTACCTGTGGAACATATCTGTGGGGATTGGTTATAGAAGCAATCTCTGATGGATATCAGAGGATGACTGTGTAGAGAGAGAAAGAGAAAGAGAGAGTCATCAGTAACAAATAATGGAGAAATTTCCTTTTAGAAAAGAGGAACTAGAAACTCATTAATGTTTTTCATATTCCCTTCATCTGAATATAGTTACAATGAGTTGATAGCTTCAAGTAAACATACAGAAGAGCTGTATATACAATTCAAGATCAGTGGTCAGATCTTCCTAGTAGACCAGTCTGTTGAATGAAGTTAGTAATTAATGGAGTTTGCACAGGTATGAGAAATCTATAGTAACACCCACAGGCCTAATCTAAACTGTAATTGTGGTGAATAAATAATTATTAAACATCTGCATACCCAAACCATATACCTGAATAAAAAGACAAGTGGTTTCCACAAATATTGGAAAAGTACAAGAGAAAGAATCTTGTGAAAGAGTGTCATAGATAGAGAAATAATGTATCATCTCCTCCCTCAAAGTTACTTATAATCTAATAGCAGAGGAAAGTATGTATAACTATAAGACAAGCTAAATAGGTATCCTTTAAAAGGTATAGAAACAGGAAAATGTTATATCTGAAGTGATTCATTCTAAAAGCATGTTGAATTCTTAGTGGCAGGTAATAGGACAAGCTAGTTATAGATGAGCCAAAGGCAATATAACTGTTCTTTTGACTCTTGAGAGTGAAAAGCCAAAAGTATGATTTCTAGTTTCCAAAAAGGCATAGTGAACTGGGCTAAAAGAAGCATCAGTTTCCTGGTTGTCAGTTATGGGATAAAAAATCACAGTGGAAGTCTCACTTTTTAAAGGATGTGATAGATTATCACAATCAGTCACAAAATTAAGTAGCTCCTCCCATGAAGAAGTTAAATCTATATTTGTACCCTTTGAATTTCACCTTGGTCATGTGAATTGTTTTGGCTATTTGAATATTATTAAATAAAATACAAGCATAGACTTTAAAAGTATTTGCACATTACAGCAAGGCCTCTTTTACTAATTGGAACTCTTCTGTACCTATTGTGAATGAGCATAGAAAAAATAGATAAACTGGACTTCATCAAAATTAAACTTTTGTGCTACAAATGATACCATCAAGTAAGTAAAAATATAGACCACAGAATGGGAAAATGTGTGGGAGAAGATATTTGCAAATTATAACTCTTATAACTTAATAATAAAAAGACAAATAATCAGATTAAAATATGGGCAAAATATTTGAATAGATGTTTCTCAAAAGAATATATACAAGAGGGCAATAGTAACTGGGTACCAGGTATTTTGTCTGTATATATTGAAACAAATATGATGTGTATCATTCTGAAACTTGGCTTTTCCACTTGACAATCTATCTTAAATACTTTTCAATTTCAGTACATATAAACGTAGTTTGTTATTTTTAAATATTGGATAACACTGAATAAAACATATATACCATGTTTAATTTGATGACTGCCATAGTGATGGATATTTACACATTTCTTCTTTGTTTGTTATTATAATCTTTGTTCCAGATTCATAAACTGATTTCCAAAAGGCTGAAGCAATTTAGATGGTAAGTACTGTCATACATTTACGGGGCTTACTATCTCAAATACCCTTGCCAATTGTTTTAACATAAATTTATTTTATTATAAACAATGTTGAATGTTTCATTGGTTTATGACCATTTATATTTCTTTTTATTAATTATTTATATTTCTTACCACAAAATAACACTCTTTATATATCAATTAGTTTGTTAATTTTGACACCTAAAATGATCATGATTGACCCTGAATATTGGTGATCAACAGTGCTAGTGGCTGAGTTGTAATTAGTAAAGTCAAGAATTAACAAACAGATTACACTGATGTGCATGAGGACCAGAAAATGAAGAGCTCTGAGATTAGGGACAGACTTCAGTGAGAAGGTTTCCACACAGAAATGAATAGTTCAGTTCAGTATGGCTGATATATGGAGCTAGTGTATTAGAAATATAATAAATAATCTTAGAAGAGTAGTTAGGGCCCATATTGTGGAGAGCTATAAATTCAAGATTGAAAGTCTTTTTCTACCCTATGGTAAATAAAAATCAGAAAGTGCATTAGAATTGTGCTGTAGAAACATTAATCTCTTTAATCCTAAATTGGAGTCCAGAAAGGAGTCCTGCTACTAATAAAAAAAAAAGGAAAACAAATCTAAAGTGGTAGAAGTACAAAACTTGTTTACCTGCAACTGATTTGATGTGAGAAGTGGGGTGAGGTGTGAAAAAAATCAAAATTGATTATAAGGGTTGGTGTGAGGACAATGACAATAAAATCATTTTAAAAAAAAGGTAGTAAGGGAAATCATGAGATACAGCAAAGCAAAGTAGTCTTAACTGTAGCACTAGATTGCTCAATCTAAAATCTTGGCTCTACTATTTGCCAGCTGTGATAGCCACTAAAACTTTCTGTAGCTCTGTTTCTCCATCTCTAAAATAGGAATGACGTTAAAAAATAATACCTTCAGAAGGTTGTTGCAAGAATGTACACCTTAATTTATGTAAAGCACCTAGAACACTGCTTGGCACTTTACTATTGTTTACTGGTTTTTAAAGAAAGATGATCTCACTAAAAACTGATGAAGATCTTAACAGATACCTCCATAAAAAATATACAGATGACACATAAACACATGAAAAGATATTCCCCATCACATGTCATCAGGGAAATGCAAAGTAAAACAATAATGAGATACCACTACACACCTATTAGATTGGACAAAATGCAGAACACTGACAGCACCACTGGTGAGGATGGGGACCAACAGGAACTCTCATTCATTGCTGATGGGAATGCAAAATGGTGCAACCACTTAGGAAGACAGTTTGGCAGTTTCTTACCAAAGTAAACATACTCTTACCATATGATCTATCAATCATACTCCTTGATATTTACCCAAAGAGTTGGAAGTGTACATCCACACAAAAACATGCCCATGGATGTTTAGAAGTAGATTTGTTCATGATTACCAGAACTTATATGCAACCAAGATGATCTTCAGTAGATGGATGAATAAATAAACTGCCACACATGCATACACTGGAATATTTTCCAAGGCTAAAAATAAATGAGCTATCAAGCCATGAGAAGACATGGAGGAAACTTAAATGTGTAATACTAAGTGAAAGAGACCAACCTGAAAAGGCTACATATTCTATGATTCCCACATATTTTATGATTCTAACATGTGGAAAAGGCAATACTACTGAGATGGTAAAAATACTAGTGGTTTCAAGGAGTTAGAGGGCAGGGAGGGATCAATAGGTAGAGCACAGATAATTTTTAGGGCAGTAAAACTGGTCAATATAATACTATGATGGTGAAACTATGTCATAATAAACTTGCCTAAACCCATAGAACACCCAACACCAAGAGTTAACCCTAATTTAAACTATGTACTCTGGTGATAATAATGTTTTAATGTATGTTCACCAATTGTAACAAATGTACCACTGTGATGGAGGATATTGATAAGGGTAGAGAGAGTGCATATATGGTGCACAGAGTATATGGGAACTCTCTGTACTTTCCACTTAATTTTGCTGTGAACCTAAAACTCTAAAAAATGTAGTCTACTGTTAAAGCTTTCGATTGTAGTTTGAAATTTCTTCATTAGTTTTTTCAATTCCAGAAGCTCTGATGAATTCCTTTTTAAAATGGCTATCTTTTCCTTCATTTCCCTGATTGCTTTAGAACTTTTTTGTGTTGGTTTTCAAACTTTTGCTGGATCTTATTGAGTCCCTTGCAATCTAAGGTGAAAGATGTGTACAAGGAGAACTACTAAACATAGATGATGCAAATTAATGGAAAAATATTTCATGCTCATGGATAAGAAAAATCAATATCATTAAAATGGCCATATTACCCAAAGCAATGCATAGATTCAACACTGTTTCTATCAAACTACCAATGTCATTTTTCATAGAACTAGAATTAGAAAAAAACTATTCTAAAATTTATATGAAACAAACAAACAAACAAACAAGAAAATCCTGTATAGCCAAAGGAACCCTGAGCAAAAGAAAAAAAAAAAAAAAACGAAGCTGGAGACATCACATTACCAGACTTTACATTACCATACTATACTATAAGGTTACAGTAAACAAAACAGCATGCTACTGTTACAAAAGCAGATGCATAGACCAGTGACAGAATAGAGAACCTAGAAATAAAGCTCCACACCTACAGCCATCTGATATTTGACAAAGTCCACAAGAATAAATGATGAATAAAGACTCCCTATTCAATAAATTGTGCTGGTATAACCAGCTAGCCATATGCAGAAGAATAAGACTCAACCCCTTCCTTATACCATATACAAAAAAATAACTCAAGATGGATTAAATATTTAAATGTAAGACCTGAAACTGTAAGAATCCTAAAAGAAAGCTTAAGAAACACCATTCTGGACCAGCCTTGGGAAATAATTTATTATTAAATTCTGTAAAGTATTTGCAACCAAAACAAGCAATGACAAATGGAATGCAATTAAACTAAACAGCTTCTGCACAGCAAAAGAAACTACCAACAGAGTAAACAGACAACCTAAAAAATGGGGGAAAATATTTTAAAACTATGTATCTGACAATGATCTAATATCTAAAATTTATAAGGAACTTATACAATTGAACAAGCAAACGACAAAAAAAAATAAGAACTGGGGAAATGACATGAACTGACATTTCTCAAAATAAGACATACGCGCATCCAACAGACATGAAAAAATTCTCAATATCAGGAATTATTAGCGATATGTAAATCAAAACCACAGTAAGGTATTATCTCACACCAGTCAGAATGGCTACTATTAAAAGTCAAAAAACAACAGGGCCAGGCACCGTGGCTCATGCTTGTAATCACAGCACTTTGGGATGCTGAGGTGGGCAGATCGCTTGAGGTCAGGAGTTCGAGACCAGCCTGGCCAACATGGTGAAACCCCGTCTCTACTAAAAATGCAAAAATTTGCCAGGTGTGGCTGCACACGTATGTAATCCCAGATACTTGGGGGCTGAGGCAGGCGAATCACTTGAACCTGGGAGGTGGAGGTTACAGCAAGCCAAGATCATGCCACTGCACTCCAGCCTGGGCAACATAGTGAGTCTCCATCTCAACAACAACAGCAGCAGCAACAACAACAACAAACAGACGTTGGTAAGACTGCAGAGAAAAAGAAATGCTTTTATGCTGTTAGTGAAAATGTAAATTGGTTCAATCACTGTGAAAAGCAATTTGGATATTTCTCTAAGAACTTAAAACAGACCTACCATTCAGTCCAGCAATCCCATTATTGGGTATGCATCCATAAGAAAACAAATTTTTCTAGAAAAAGCCCACACTTACTCGCATGTTCATTATCACACTTTTCACAAAAGCAAACACATACAATCAACCTGTCCATGATGGTGGATTGGATAAAGAAAATGTGGTACATATACACCATGGAATGCTATGCAGCCATAAAAATAATAAAATCATGTCCTTTGCAGAAGCATGGATGCAGTTGGAGGCTGTTATATCAAGCACAGGAACAGAAAACCAAATACATGTTCTTACTTACAAGTGGGAGGTAAACATTGAGTACTCATGAATATAAAGATGGCAACAATAAAATTGGGGATTACAAGGCAGGGGGTAAGGGTTGAAAAACTGTCTATTGGGTACGATGTTCAGTACCTGGGTGGTGGGATCATACATAATCACAACTCAGCATTATGCAATACAGGCAATATACCAGAGTAACAAACCTACATATATACCCCCTGAATAGAAAATAAAAGTTGAAAAAATGTATTTTAAAAAAAGAGAAAAATAAAAGATGACATGCTAAATTTTAAAACGTAGAGTTTATTAATTAATCAGGTATGAGGAGTTAAAAATGGTTTCCGAGGGGCAGAGCAAGATGACCGAATAGGAACAGCTCCAGTTTCCAGCTCCCAGCGCGAGCGACACAGAAGACCGGTGATTTCTGCATTTTCAACTGAGGTACTGGGTTTATCTCACTAGGGAGTGCCGGACAATCAGTGCTGGTCAGCTGTTGCAGCCCAATCAGCGAGAGATGAAGCAGGGCGAGGCATCACCTCACCCAGGAAGCGCAAGGGGGAAGGGAATCCCTTTTCCTAGCCAGGGGAACTGAGACACACAACACCTGGAAAATCGGGTAACTCCCACCCCAATACTGCACTTTAAGCAAATGGGCACACCAGGAGATAGATTATATCCCACACCTGGCCGGGAGGGTCCCACACCCACGGAGCCTCCCTCATTGCTAGCACAGTAGTCTGTGATCTAACTGCAAGGCAGCAGCCAGGCTGGGGGAGGGGCGCCTGCCATTGCTGAGGCTTAAGTAGGTAAACAAAGCCGCTGGGAAGCTCGAACTGGGTGGAGCTCACAGCAGCTCAAGGAAGCCTGCCTGTCTCTGTAGACTCCACCTCTGGGGACAGAGCACAGCTAAACAACAACAACAACAACAACAACAACAACAACAACAACAAGCAGAAACGTCTGCAGAAGCAAACGACTCTGTCTGACAGGTTTGAAGAGAGCAGTGGATCTCCCAACACAGAGGTTGAGATCTGAGAAGGGACAGACTGCCTGCTCAAGTGAGTCCCTGACCCCTGAGTAGCCTAACTGGGAGACATCATCCACTAGGGGCAGACCGACACCCCACACCTCACACAGTGGAGTACACCCCTGAGAGGAAGCTTCCAAAGCAAGAATCAGACAGGTACACTCGCTGTTCAGCAGTATTCTATCTTCTGGAGCCTCTGCTGCTGACACCCAGGCAAACAGGGTCTGGAGTGGACCTCAAGCAATCTCCAACAGACCTACAGCTGAGGGTCCTGACTGTTAGAAGGAAAACTAACAAACAGGAAGGACACCCACACCAAAACCCCATCAGTACGTCACCATCATCAAAGACCAGAGGCAGATAAAACCACAAAGATGGGGAAAAAGCAGGGCAGAAAAGCTGGAAATCCTAAGAATAAGAGCACATCTCCCCCTCCAAAGGAACACAGCTCATCACCAGCAATGGATCAAAGCTGGACGGAGAATGGCTTTGACGAGATGAGAGAAGAAGGCTTCAGTCCCTCAAACTTCTCAGAGCTAAAGGAGGAATTACGTACCCAGCGCAGAGAAACTAAAAATCTTGAAAAAAGAGTGGAAGAATTGATAACCAGAATAATTAATGCAGAGAAGGCCATAAACGAACTGACAGAGATGAAAACCATGACACGAGAATTACGTGACAAATGCACAAGCTTCAGTAACCGACTCGATCAACTGGAAGAAAGAGTATCAGTGATTGAGGATCAAATGAATGAAATGAAGTGAGAAGAGAAGCCTAAAGAAAAAAGAAGAAAAAGAAATGAACAAAGCCTGCAAGAAGTATGGGATTATGTAAAAAGACCAAATGTACGTCTGACTGGGGTGCCTGAAAGTGAGGGGGAAAATGGAACCAAGTTGGAAAACACTCTTCAGGATATCATCCAGGAGAACTTCCCCAACCTAGTAGGGCAGGCCAACATTCAAATTCAGGAAATACAGAGAACGCCACAAAGATTCTCCTCCAGAAGAGCAACTCCAAAGACACATAATTGCCAGATTCACCAAAGTTGAAATGAAGGAAAAAATCTTAAGGGCAGCCAGAGAGAAAGGTCGGGTTACCCACAAAGGGAAGCCCACCAGACTAACAGCAGATCTCTCGGCAGAAACTCTACAAGCCAGAAGAAAGTGGGGGCCAATATTCAACATTCTTAAAGAAAAGAATTTTAAACCCAGAATTTCATATCCAGCCAAACTAAGTTTCATAAGTGAAGGAGAAAGAAAATCCTTTACAGACAAGCAGATGCTTAGAGATTTTGTCACCACCAGCCCTGCCTTACAAGAGACCCTGAAGGAAGCCCTAAACATGGAAAGGAACAACCGGTACCAGCCATTGCAAAAACATGCCAAAATGTAAAGACCATCGAGGCTAGGAAGAAACTGCATCAACTAATGAGCAAAATAACCAGTCAATATCATAATGGCAGGATCAAGTTCACACATAACAATATTAACCTTAAATGTAAATGGACTAAATGCTCCAATTAAAAGACACAGACTGGCAAATTGGATAAAGAGTCAAGACCCATCAGTCTGCTGTATTCAGGAGAACCATCTCACATGCAGAGACATACATAGGCTCAAAATAAAGGGATGGAGGAAGATCTACCAAGCAAATGGAGAACAAAAAAAAGCAGGGGTTGCAATCCTAGTCTCTGATAAAACAGACCTTAAACCATCAAAGATCAAAAGAGACAAAGAAGGCCATTACATAATGGTAAAGGGATCAATTCAACAGGAGGAGCTAACTATCCTAAATATATATGCACCCAATACAGGAGCACCCAGATTCATAAAGCAAGTCCTTAGAGACTTACAAAGGGACTTAGACTCCCATACAATAATAATGAGAGACTTCAACACCCCACTGTCAACATTAGACAGATCAACGAGACAGAAAGCTAACAAGGATATATAGGAATTGAACTCATCTCTGCAGCAAGCAGACCTAATAGACATCTACAGAACTCTCCACCCCAAATCAACAGAATATACATTCTTCTCAGCACCACATCACACTTATTCCAAAATTGACCACATAATTGGAAGTAAAGCACTCCTCAGCAAATGTACAAAAACAGAAATTATAACAAACTGTCTCTCAGACCACAGAGCAATCAAACTAGAACTCAGGACTAAGAAACTCAATCAAAACCGCTCAACTACATGGAAACTGAATAACCTGCTCCTGAATGACTACTGGGTACATAACGAAATGAAGGCAGAAATAAAGATGTTCTTTGAAACCAATGAGAACAAAGATACAACATACCAGAGTCTCTGGGACACATTTAAAGCAGTGTGTAGAGGGAAATTTATAGCACTAAATGCACACAAGAGAAAGCTGGAAATATCTAAAATGGATACTCTAACATCACAATTAAAAGAACTAGAGAGGCAAGAGCAAACACATTCAAAAGCTAGCAGAAGGCAAGAAATAACCAAGATCAGAGCAGAATTGAAGGAGATAGAGACACAAAAATCTCTCCAAAAAATCAATGAATCCAGGGGTTGGTTTTTTGAAAAGATCAACAAAATTGATCGACTGCTAGCAAGACTAATAAAGAAGAAAAGAGAGAAGAATCAAACAGACGCAATAAAAAATGATAAAGGGGATATCACCACCGACCCCAGAGAAATACACACTACTATTAGAGAATACTATAAACACTGCTACGCAAATCAACTAGAAAATCTAGAAGAAATGGATAATTTCCTGGACACTTACACTCTCCCAAGACTAAACCAGGAAGAAGCAGAATCCCTGAATAGACCAATAGTAGGCTCTGAAATTGAGGCAATAATTAATAGCCTACCAACCAAAAAAAGTCCAGGATCAGATGGATTCACAGCTGAATTCTACCAGAAGTACCAGGAGGAGCTGGTACCATTCCTTCTGAAACTATTCGAATCAACAGAAAAAGGGGGAATCCTCCCTAACTCATTTTATGAGGCCAACATCATCTTGATATCAAAGCCTGGCAGAGACACAACAGAAAAAGAGAATTTTAGACCAATATCCTTGATGAACATCAATGCAAAAATCCTCAATAAAATACTGGCAAACCGGATTCAGCAGCACATCAAAAAGCTTGTCCACCATGATCAAGTGGGCTTCATCCCTGGGATGCAAGGCTGGTTCAACATATGCAAATCAATAAATGTAATCCAGCATATAAACAGAACCAAAGACAAAAACCACATGATTTTCTCAATAGATGCAGAAAAGGTGTTTGACAAAATTCAACAGTCCTTCATGCTAAAAACTCTCAATAAATTCGGTATTGATGGAATGTATCTCAAAATAGTGAGAGCTATTTATGACAAACCCACATCCAATATCATACTGAATGGGCAAAAACTGGAAAAATTCCCTTTGAAAACTGGCACAAGACAGGGATGCCCTCTCTCACCACTCCTATTCAACATAGTGTTGGAAGTTCTGGCTAGGGCAATCAGGCAAGAGAAAGAAATCAAGGGTTTTCAGTTAGGAAAAGAAGAAGCCAAATTGTCCCTGTTTGCAGATGATATGATTGTATATTTAGAAAACCCCATCATCTCAGCCCAAAATCCCCTTAAGCTGATAAGCAACTTTAGCAAAGTCTCAGGATACAAAATTAATGTGCAAAAATCACAAGCATTCTTATACACCAGTAACAGATAAACAGAGAGCCAAATCAGGAATGAACTTCCATTCACAATTGCTTCAAAGAGAATAAAATACCTAGGAATCCAACTTACAAGGTATATAAAGGACCTCTTCAAGGAGAACTACAAACCACTGCTCAGTGAAATCAAAGAGGACACAAACAAATGGAAGAGCATACCATGCTCATGGATAGGAAGAATCAATATCGTGAAAATGGCCATACTGCCCAAGATAATTTATAGATTCAATGCCATCCCCATCAAGCTACCAATGAGTTTCTTCACAGAATTGGAAAAAACTGCTTTAAAGTTCATATGGAACCAAAAAAGAGCCCACATTGCCAAGACAATCCTAAGTCAAAAGAATAAAGCTGGAGGCATCACGCTACCTGACTTCAAACTATACTACAAGGCTACAGTAACCAAAACAGCATGGTATTGGTACCAAAACAGAGATATAGACCAATGGAACAGAACAGAGTCCTCAGAAATAATACCACACATCTACAGCCGTCTGATCTTTGATAAACCTGAGAAAAACAAGAAATGGGGAAAGGATTCCCTATTTAATAAATGGTGCTGGGAAAATTGGCTAGCCATAAGTAGAAAGCTGAAACTGGATCCTTTCCTTACTCCTTATACGAAAATTAATTCAAGATGGATTAGAGACTTAAATGTTAGACCTAATACCATAAAAACCCTAGAAGAAAACCTAGGTAATACCATTCAGGACATAGGCATGGGCAAGGACTTCATGTCTAAAGCACCAAAAGCAACGGCAACAAAAGCCAAAATTGACAAATGGAATCTAATTAAAGTAAAGAGCACAGCAAAGGCAACTACAATCAGAGTGAACAGGCAACCCACAGAGTGGGAGAAAACTTTTGCAATCTACTCATCTGACAAAGGGCTAATATCCAGAACCTACAAAGAACTCAAACAAATTTACAAGAAAAAAAAAAAAAAAAAAACAAAAAACCATCAAAAATTGGGCAAAGGATATGAACAGACATTTCTCAAAAGAAGACATTCATACAGCCAACAGACACATGAAAAAATGCTCATCATCACTGGCCATCAGAGAAATGCAAATCAAAACCACAATGAGATACCATCTCACACCAGTTAGAATGGCAATCATTAAAAAGTCAGGAAACAACAGGTGCTGGAGAGGATGTGGTGAAATAGAAACACTTTTACACTGTTAGTGGGATTGTAAACTAGTTCAACCATTATGGAAAACAGTATGGCAATTCCTCAAGGATCTAGAACTAGAAGTACCATATGACCCAGCCACCCCATTACTGGGTATATACCCAAAGGATTACAAATCATGCTGCTATAAAGACACATGCACATGTATGTTTATTGGGGCACTATTCACAATAGCAAAGACTTGGAATCTACCCAAATGTCCATCAGTGACAGAGTGGATTAAGAAAATGTGGCACATATACACCATGGAATACTATGCAGCCATAAAAAAGGATGAGTTTGTGTCCTTTGTAGGGACATGGATGCAGCTGGAAATCATCATTCTTAGCAAACTATTGCAAGAACAGAAAACCAAACACTGCATGTTCTCACTCATAGGTGGGAACTGAACAATGAGATCACTTGGACTCAGGAAGGGGAACATCACACACTGGGGCCTGTCACGGGGAGGGGGGAGGGGGGAGGGATTGCATTGGGAGTTATACCTGATGTAAATGACGAGTTGATGGGTGCTGACGAGTTGATGGGTGCAGCACACCAACATGGCACAAGTATACATATGTAACAAACCTGCACGTTATGCACATGTACCCTAGAACTTAAAGTATAATAATAATAAAAAAAAGAAATAATGAGAAAAAAATGGTTTCCAAAGCTCAAATTATAAGGAGGGCTTGACATACAATTTGGAGTCAATTTTATAGGTATAACTGAAGCACTCTGGGATCGAATGGAATAAACACAGGAAAAGAAAGAAAAAGTAAAGAGGAGTAAAGTGGGAAAAGGGTAAAGTTGAGAGAGTATTTAAATTTATGAAGTTGAAGACAATGGAGAAGAAGACACAAAGTTCAGTAAAATTGTTAAGAAACTAATAGGATGGCGAAGAGTCAGACAAACAAGAGAAAAATTTTACAAGAAAGGGTCAGACGATAGCATGAATGGCTGCAGAGAGCATGGCCTTTTTTTTTTTTTTTTTCTTTATATTTTGGAAGCCCTTGAGTTTTCAGAGCTTCTATCCACATGCAAGAATCTCCTCTGGAGACCCGATGAAGTCGACTTTAAACTGGGTTTCCATTTCAATGACGTTCACTACCAAGACATTTTTATCTCCCCTGAGGGTTACAGCAGCTAGCAAAGTTCTCCTGGGTAGATGTGACCATGATATATATCTGCTTACAAAAATGAGGAAGAAATACAGCCATCTTTGTATTATTTGGATTATAAAAATGCTGTGTTATGCTTGTACTGAAAGTCGCTCTCCAAGTTCAGAAAGATAATTCATTCCTTCTCTTGATCCTAGGGAATAGATTGCCACGAGAACTTAGAGAGTTATCAGAATAGATGACAGGTGCAAACACAAACATTAAGGGGAAAATAATGCATTCAATCTCTTGTGAAAATAATTCAATGAAAAGTTCAATTATTCCGGATGAACTTTTTAAATTTCTCCTTCTGTAGTTGGGCATTAGAGCAGGAATGGATAAAATCAGAAACGATAGTCAGTATAGGAAATTCTTAGTATAAGCTAATTCATTAAAATTTCAGGGGCCTTTAACACTTCACTAACAGCTTGCCTGAAGGTTAGCATTTACTGCTTTGAACTGCCAGCATCTTGCTTTTATGTGAAACATTTATATGCTAAATTGTCTATTATGTTAAGCTTTAAGTTCTCATTTAGCAGCATCAGAAATAAGATTTGACTATAAGTAGTTCTATTTTATTAGTGCTATGCCAGACTTCCTAATAGCTCAAAATTCCTAAAGGCTGAAATTGATTGCATCTTTTTCAGAAGGTGCTTGTCGAAAAGAATTTGTTATATATACTACATTTGCATAGACTTGAAGTTTTCAGAACTGGGTCATCAGGAAGAGTGAAAAAATATTTTATTTGATCTTACCCTTAAGCAAATAATAAATGACACATTCAAGCAATTATATGGGGAAAATAAAAGTACAATCAACTAATGACTACTCTTTTCTTAATGATTTGAGAGTCAATTAGCAGGAAACTCCAGGGAAATGAATGTTGAGTAATAATGTGGTATTAAAAGCATTCTCACATATACAGAGAGTTGCCAGGCATTTCTATGGTTGAATAGACTTCACAACTCTATTGACCGTTATATAATATAAAAAAACTTAACAAAGGAAATTCAATATGTCAAATTTCAATTTGATGTAGAAAGGTCGAAAGAATATTGTTTAAATGCATAAATTGAAAAGCAAATTGAGAAATTGTAGTCAGAAATATAATTTCCACACATGGTAGATAGAACAGCTTAAAAATATATTCCACTTAGGAAACACTATGCCGCCCACCCTTTTCCCACACTTCTTTCAGAATCTTTTTCTTCTGTACTTAAAATGTATTGGCTTTAAAATACCAGGTGAACATAAAATTTATAAATCAAGTCATAGTGTTGTAACTAATATTTTGCATTTATGCATCACTGTATAAAGAATGTTATTGCCTTGAATATCTTTTTTTTTCCACTTGCATCAAAACCTTTGTATAGATTTTTTACCCCTTACAATTGTAAGCATTAGCTGTGTAAGGGAAACTAAGTAAAGTAAAACAAATATTTATTGAGCACATAGTATGTATCATATATTAGGTCAGCTTCTATTGGGCAGATTGCTCATCACTCTATCATTTGTTTCATCCCCTTCCATTTTGTCATAGCTATTTAATATAGATTGGATTAACGCTATAACCAGTAACAACAGTGGGAACTTACTTTTCCAAGTAATTTATTTTGTCAATATTACTTGTGCAGTGTGGGCACATAGAAACTGTCTTTGCAAAGATTATAACAGTGAAAAAATTATGGCAGTGAAAGAAGTCTGGACTATCCAACTCCATCTGGCTTCCAGCCTCCAAACGTCCCTTGTTCATAGCTGTGCATAGGCCAACTTAAGTTTGGGAAGAATTTAGTTTATAGTTTAACTTTAAAACAAATATAATGGTCCCTGCCCAAAACACATCCCCTCCTTGCTTAGGGACAAAATTGCCTTTATGAAATCAACAAATTACCCAGAAGACTAGAAATTACGGCTCAGGAGTCATGCAGTCAGAGGCCAGAAGATTCCTAACCTCACGATTGACCTTATAGATAACATTACCATTATAAAATCTAAGATTGCTGTTTAAGGTAGTTTTCAGACCTAGAATTTTGTTGGATAAGTTGGTGTCACTCAGAATGGTAAACTGGCTCATTTGATTTTTTGTCTTATGCTCCCCACCCTCAGGAACCAACTCAGTGCAAGAGGACAGCTTCAACACCCTATGATTTCATCCCCAACCCAACCAATCAGGATTCTCCATTTCCTAGCCTCCTGCCCACCAAACTATTCTTAAGTAACCCTAGCCTCTGAATGTTTTGGGAAGATTATTTGAGTAATAATAAAACTCTGATCTCTCAGTTAGGTAGCTCAACTCTTTGTCTATTGCAATTTCCCTTTCTTGGTTAATTAGCTTTATCTGAGCAGCTGGCAAGGTAAGCCCATTGGGTGATTACAATATGTATTAGTTCATTTTCATACTGCTATAAAGAACTGGCTGAGACTGAGTAATTCATAAAGCAAAGAGGTTTAATTGACTCACAGTTCAGCATGGCTGGGGAGGCCTCAGAAAACTTATAATCATGGCGGGAGGTGAAGGAGAAGCAAGGCACCTTCTTCACAAGGCGGTAGGAAGGAGAAGTACTGAGCGAAGGAGGAAGAGCCCCTTATAAAACCATCTGATCTCATAAGAACTCACTCACTACCATGAGAACAGCATGGGGGAAACTGCCTACATGATTCAATTACCTCCACCTGGTTTCCCCCTTGACATGTGGGGATTATGGAGATTATAATTCGAGATATCATTTGGGTGAGGACACAAAGCCTAAGCATATCACAACATGACTGAGAAAGTCTAATCACAAGACTTTTTGTTCAATATTTGGAAGAGAGCTGCCCTCATCTCTCATAAGAAAGAATGTAGAACTGGGGGCTGCTGTCTGATACCTCATGGCAATGAGAGTCGTCAGCCTGAGAAAAAGCCCACATGAGAGAAGGGAGGAGCCAAGAGAATTAACAGAAAAACCTAGCTGCAATCCTGGTAGTATCACATATCTCTGCATCCAACCAACCCTGAATCCCGTCCTAACTCTAAACCCATATATAATAATTACTTTTAAAATCATTTTGAATTGTACTTTTATGACTTGCAAACCAAAGAACAACTCAGTTGTCAAGTGAGAGTACTGAAAGAACTGCTATATCAGACACATGCAATGATAGAGACATTGGATAATAGAATTGTAGCGATTCAAAGACATGACACCTAAGCATCCTTGCTGTTTTTCCTTTGTTCCAGTAATATCTGGTCTTATTTCTCCTCTAGCACTTACCCCATTTTAGTTATTTTCCCTTCACTGATCTATGAGCTCCTCAAGGTAAAGTCCCTCATATTTTGCTTTATGTTTTTAACAGTGACCACGATATATTGCACATGGTAGACCCGTGGAAGTGTTTTTGAATGGTTAAATGAACAAAGGTGCATTAACAGAGTAATGTGAACATTCAGAGAAGTGAGAACTCCCTAAATGCTAGATTGAACCTAGAAAGCATCCTATTTTTCATCATCACTCAGTGCAGTGCTTATAAAACTAAAGCTAGTTTGAGCCACCCATTTTGGAAAGGTTTTATAAACAAATCTTTAATTGCTCACTAATAGATCTGGGGGTTAAACATCTAAGAACCATATATTATTTTTAAAAGATAATTCTTTTTTTCCTTTTAAAATAGACTTATTTATATCATAGAAATAGACATGCATAACAGACAATTTGAGAAACAAAAATAAGTCACTCATAATAAAATCACCCAAACATAGCCCCTGATATTATGGAAATCATAGTGCACTTGTGCTTTCATATGCTGTTTTTTTTTTTTTTCTAATTGTATTTTGTATAATAAGCACTATTCTGTTTTGCAATATAACCTACAAAACTGTGTTTTTAATAATTAAAAATAGTGTGTCCAGTGAATGTACAAATAATTTATGTAGTGATACTCTAAGTTGTTAAAGACTCAAATTGCTTTCC
The DNA here is from genome assembly GCF_002776525.5 of Piliocolobus tephrosceles. NCBI lineage: Eukaryota > Metazoa > Chordata > Mammalia > Primates > Cercopithecidae > Piliocolobus > Piliocolobus tephrosceles. The sequence continues at coordinate 60,986,002 of NC_045445.1, read as the reverse complement.
AATTGGTCTTACTATAAATAATACTGTGATGAACAACCTCATCCACATGATAATTTTTATATTTTGAATTATTGACTAAGGTAAATAACGCCATAGGTTGTACTGTCAGATTGAAAACATTAAGCATTCTAAGATTCCGAATATACGTAGTTCCAAAATGTTTCTAATAATTTACAATGATATTAGCAATGTATAAGTGAACCTGCTTTGCCACATTTCAGTAATGCAAATAAACATCTTCAAATATATGCTAATGTAATTGGTGAAAAGTAAAGATACTACATTATCATTTTAATTAACTTTTTTCTTTTCTAGTAGAGTTATTTTTTCCATATATTTTCTGTTTACTGAATTATCTTTAGCTTTTGTAGCAGCCTTTGTTGACAGTCTGGAAATACCTTTTCACAGCTACTGCCTGTGCTGCTAACAACTCTTATTTACAACCCTAACTGGAAGATTGTCTTTGAAAGATTGGACCCAACTCCAGCAGAAGTGACTGAGTTGTGTCTTCCACCCAGGTCGACACTTAATTAGTGGAACAGGAGTATAAAAGCTCACTCCCTCGCCTCAAAAGACAATGGGGCAAAATGTGAGGTAAAATTTGCATTTCAGATTTCCCTGTGGGACCAGATTGAGGCTGGACTTCATCTGGAAAACACATCTTTGCATAACCTCTTTTATTTTCCTATCCTGCCTCCCTCACTTCCTTATAGGTATCCCCTATAAGCACTCCTTAAAAAAGAATCTCCCATTCCAGCATATGCTTTTAGGGAGCCCAACATAAATATATATATTTTACATATTTATGTAGTATGATTTTAGTGTATATTTTTTAGGTCTTAAATGTTTTTAATTTCCATTCCAGAATTTGGTAAATAGAGTTTTGTTTTCATACAGTATTTTAATAGGAAAGCATATCTATATGATTATCTTAGCACTTTTGGAACGTAAATACTCTTTTCATTTTTTTTTTTTTGTTTGTTTAAAAATATGAGATGTAATATGGGAAAATACTTACAAAGATTTTAGAAGGATTGGAAGAGTCTCCTTGTAAATTTGTTATTCCACCACCACAAACACACACAAAAACCAAAAAACAACAATAAAACTTTCTTACCCTGAAGCATTGTCCAGCATAGTATATAACATCTAATCACCCATCTGTTCAGGCCAAAATCCTCAGAGTCATTCTTGCTGCCTCTCTGTAACATTGTATTAGTCCATTCTCTCATTGCTATAAAAAATGAAACTGGGTAATTTATGAAGAAAAGAGGTTTAATTGGCTCACAGTTCTGCAGGCAGGAAGCATGGCTTGGAAGGCCCCCTGAAACTTACCATCATGGTGGAAGGTGAAGATGAAAGGGATACATCATACATGGTCAAAACAGGAGGAGGGGGGTAGAACAGGGATATACATCTTTAAGCAGACAGATATTGTGAAAACTCATTCACTATAAAAAAACAGCAAGTGGTATATCCACCCCCATGATCCAATCACCTTTCACTGAGCCCTTCCTTCAACATTATGATTAAAATTTGACATGAGATTTGGACAGGAACACAGACACAAACCCTATCATTCCACCCCTAGTTCTCTCGAAATCTCATGTCCTTCTCACTTTTCAAAACACAATTATGCCTTTCCAAGTCTTAACTCATTCCAGCATTAACTCAAAAGTCCAAAGTCTAAAGTCTTATCTAAGACAAAGAAAGTCCCTTCAGCCTATGAACCTGTAAAATCAAAAGCAAGTTAGCTACTTCTTAGATACAATGGGGGTGCAGGCATTGGGTAAATACACCTATTCCAAAAGGGACAAATCAGCCCAAACCAAGGGGCTACAGGTTCCATGCAAGTCTGAAACCCAGCAGGGCAATCATCAAATCTTAAAACTACAAAATGATCTCCCTTAACTCCATGTCTCACATCCAGGCCACACTAATTCAAGGGGTGGGCTCCCAAAGCCTTGGACATCTCCACTCCTGTTGCTCTTCAGGGTAAAGACACCTTGGCTACTTCTTGGGCTGGCCTTGAGTGTCTGTGGCTTTTTCAGGTGCACAGTGTAAGCTGTTGGCAGTTCTACCATTCTGAGGTCTGGAAGATGGTTGCCCTCTTCTCATAGCTCCACTAGGCAGTGCTCCAGTGGAGACTCTATGTGTGGGCTCCAATCCCACATTTCCTCTTCACACTGCTCTAATAGAGGTTCTCCATGAGGGCTCTGCCCCTTCAGCAGACTTCTGCCTGAACATCCAGGCATTTCTATACATCCTCTGAAATCTAGGCAGTGGCTTCCAAGCCTTAACTCTTGTCCTCTGTGAACCCACAGGTTTAACACCATGTGAAAGCCATCAAGGTTTATGGCTTGCACCCTTTAAAGCAGTGGTCTGGATGGACCTGGAGCCCTTTGAGCCACAGTGGGAGCTGAAGGAATGGGGATAGAGGCGCAGTGCCCCAAGGTTGTGCAGTGCAGCAGAGCACTGGGCCTGGCCCACAAAACCAATGTTTCCTCTTAGGCCTCTGGGCCTGAGATGGCAGGTGCTGCCAGGAAGGTTTCTGAAGTTCCTTCAAGGTATTTTCCCCATTGTCTTTGCTATTCTTTCAGCTCCTCTTTACTTATGCAAATTTCTCTAGCAGGCTTAAATTATTTCCCAGAAAATGAATTTTCCTTTCTGACAATTTGTTCAGATTTCTAATTTTCCAAACTTTTATGCTGTACTTCCCTTTTAAATACATGTTCCAGTTTCAGATCATTTCATTGCTAACACATATGAGCACATGTTGTTAGAAGCTGCCAGTCACTTCTTGAACACTTTGCAGCTTGAAAATTTCCTCTGCCAGATATTATAAATCATCTCTGTCAACTTCGAAGTTCCACAGATACCTAGAGCAGGGACACGATGCTTCCAGGCTCTTTGCTAAAGCATAGAAAGGATGACTTTTACTCCAGTTCCCAACACGATCCTCATCTTCATCTGAGACAGTCTCAGTCTGGACTTCTTTGTCCATATCACTAACAGCATTTTGGTCACAACAATTTAATAAGTCTAAAGGAAGTTCCAAATTTTCTCTCATTTTCCTGTCTTCTTCTGAGCCCTCCAAACTGTTCCAACCTCTGCCCATTACTAGGTTCCAAAGTGGCCTCCACATTTTCAGGTATCTTTATAGGAATGCCTGACTTTCTAACTCTGATTTTCTGTATTGAGCAATGGAAGTCCATTCTTGCTTTGCTATAAGAAACTGAGACCAGGTAATTTATAAAGAAAAGAGATTTAATTGGCTCATGGTTCTTTAGGCTGTGCAGGAAGCATGGCTCGGGATGCCTCAGGGAACTTAAAATCATAGCAGAAGGTGAAGATGAAGGAGACATGTCTTACATGGCCAGAGCAGGAGAAAGAGGGAGCAGGAGGAGGTGCTACAAACTTTTAAACAACCAGATCTCATGAAAACTCACTCACTGTCATGAGAACAGCAAGGAGAAAAGAGTTCCCAATGATTCAATCACCTCCCACCAGGCCCCTCTACCAACTTTAGGATTACAAATCTACATGAGATTTGGGTGGAGACCTAGACTCAAACCATACCACACACCTAATATCAAATCCGTCAGCCACTCTTTCTAGCATCTGGTAACCATCCTTCTACCCTCTCTGTCCATGAGTACAATTATTTTTTATTTTTAAATCCCACAAATAAGTGAGAACATGAGACAATTTTCTTTCCGTGCCTGTCTTATTTCACTCAACATAATTATCTCTAGATCCATCCATGTTCTCACAAATGCCTGAATCTCATTTTTTATGCACCTTTTTTTTTATAAGTTCCCCCATTTTTTTATCCATTAATCTTTTGATGGCACTTAGGTTGATTCCAAATCTTGGCTATTGTGAATGGTACTGCAACAAACATGGGAATGAGATATCTCTTTTACATACTGACTTTCCTTATTTTTGGATGTATGCCCAGCAGTAAGACTGCTGGATCATATGGTAGCTCTATTTTTAGTTTTTTTATGGAACCTCCGTGCTGTTTCTTCATAATGGCTGTGGTAATTTACATTCCAATCAACAGTGTATGAGGATTCTCTTTTCTCCACATCCTTGCCAGCATTTGTTATTGCCTGTCTTTCGAATATAAGCCATTTTACCTGGGGTGAAATGATACCTCATTGTAGTTTTGATTTGCATTTTTCTGATGATCAGGGATGGTGAGCACGTTTTCATATGCCTGCATGCCATTTGTATGTCTTCTTTTGAGAAATGTGTATTTAAATCTTTTCCTCATTTTTGATTGAATTATTAGATATTTTCCTATAGAGTTGTTTGAGGTCCTTTTATATACATGTATGTGTGTGTGTATATATATATATATATAGTATAAAACCAGTATACATATATACTGGTTATTAATCGATTGCCAGTTGGGGAGTTTGCAAATATTTTTTCCCTTTCTATGAGTTGTCTCTTCACTTTGTCGATTATTTCCTTTGCTATGCAGAAGTGTGTTAACTTGATGTCATCCAATTTGTCTACACTTGCTTTGGTTGCCTGTGCTTGTGGTGTATTACTCAGTAAATCTTTGCACAGACTAATGTCTTGAAGAATTTTTCCAAAGTTTTCTTGCAGTAGATTCAAAGTTTGAGATCTTAAAGTATTTAATCTATTTTAATTTTATTTTTGTATACCATGAGAGACAGGGTTCAAGCTTCCTTCTTCTCCATATGGATGTCCAATTTTCTCAGCATATTTATTGAAGAGATTGCCTTTTCTCTGGCACATGTTCTTGGCACCTTTGTAAAAAATTAGTTTACTGCAAGTTTGTAGATTTATTTTTGGGTTATCTATTCTGTTCCATTGATCTATGTGTCTGTTTTTATGCCAGTACCATTCTGTTTTGGTTACTGTAAGCTATGTAGTATAATTTGAAATCAGGTAATTTGATTCCTCTGGTTTGTTGTTACTGTTGTTTTATACTTACTTAGCTGTGACTATGCTGAATATTTTGTGACTGCATATAAATTTTAGGATAATGTTTTCTTTTTCTGTGAAGAATGGATTTGATATTTTGATAGGGGTTGCTTTAAATCTGTAGACGTTTTTGGATAGCATGGACATTGTACTAATGTTGATTCTTCCAATCCAGGAAAATGGAATATTTTTTCATATCTTTGGTTTCCTATTCAACTTCTTTCATTGGTGTTTTATAGTTGTCATTATTACAGAGATCATTCACATCTCTTGTTAATTCCTAGGTATTTAATTTTATTTGTGACTATTGTAAATAGGATTACTTTTTATTTTCTCTTTCACAATTTTTATCACTGGCATATAAAATGCTACTAATTTTTGTACATTGATTTTGTATCCTGAAACTTAACTGAATTTATTAGTTATAATCATTGTTTTTGTGGAGACTTTGGTTTTTTCCAAATATAAAATCATATCATCTGCAAATAAGAAAAAATTGACTTCATCCTTTGCAATTTCGATGCCATTTATATCTTTCTCTTGTCTGATTGCTCTAGCAAGGGGTTCCAGTACTATGTTCAATAACAATGGTGAAAGTGGGCATCCTTATTGTATTTCCAATCTCAGATTAAAGGCTTTCAGTTTTTCCCCATTCAGACTTAAACCATATCAATCTTGAAGGAAAGACTTGCAATTTTTCCCTACACAGACCCAAACCATATCATTAGTTATGGTTACAGAAGCATGACTACGGTTCTGTAATATATGAATTTTATTGTGTTGATGTATATTCCTTCTATCCCCAGTTTTTTGAGTGTTTATCATGAAGAGATGCTAAATTTTATCAAATGCGTTTTCAGTATCAATGTAAATGCTACTATAGTTTCTGTCCTTCATTATATTGATATGATGTACCACATTGATTGATTTGCTTTTGTTGAACCATCCTTGCATTCCAGGGATAAATTGGACTTGGTCATGATGAACTATCATTTTATTGTATTGTTGAATTTGATTTCCTAGCATTTCATTAAGATATTTGCATCAACATTCATCAGAGATATTGGCCTACAGTTTTCTTCTTTTATGTATCTTTGTCTGGTTTTTGTGTCAGGGTAATACTGACCTCTTAGAATGAGTTTGGAAGTATTTCTTCCCCCTCTATTTTTCAGAATAGTTTGAGTAGAATTGGTATTATTTTCTAAATGTTTGGTAGAATTCAGCAGTGAAGCCATTGGGTTTCAAGCTTTTCTTTACTAAAAGACTTCTTATTATGGCTTCAATCTTGTACCATGTCATTGGTCTGCTTAGATTTTTTATTTCTTTGTGGTTCAATCTTGGTAGGTTTTATGTGTCTAGGAATTAGTGCATTTCTTCTTGATTTCCCAATTCATTGGCATATAGTTGCTCATAGTAGCCACAAATTATCCTTTGAATTTCTACAGCATCAGTTGCAATGTCTTCTTTTTTATATATTATTTTGTTTATTTGAATCTTATCTTTTTTGTCTTTGTCTGGCTAAAGGTTTGTCAATTTTGTTTAACTTTTCCAAAAATCAGCTTCTTGTTTCATTGATCTTTTGTATTGTTTCCTTCATTTTAAATTCATTTATTTCTGCTTTGATTTTTATTATTTCCTTTCTTCCCCTAATTTTGGGTTTGGTTTGGTTTGCTCTTGCTTTTTTAGTTTTTAAAGATGCATCATTAAGTTGTTTATTTAAAGTTTTTTTTTCTTTTTTGATGTTTGCACTGATAGTTATAAACTGCCCTCATAGTACTGCTTTTCCTGCATCCCATAGGGTTTGGTATGCTGTGGTTCCATTATCCTTTGTTTCTAGAAATTTTTCTATTTTGTGCTTATTTTCTTCATTGACCCACTGGTCATTCAGGGACATCTTTTAAAATGTCAATTTATTTGTATATTTTCTGAATTCTTCTTGGTATTAATTGGTAGTTTTATTTCATGTGGTCAGAGAAGATGCTTGATATTATTTTAATTTGTTTTGAAAGTTTTAAGATTTGTTCTGTGACCTAACGTATGGTCTATTCTTCAGAATTAAGTGCGGAGAAAAGAATGTATATTTTGCAGCTGTTAGATAAAACATTTTGGGCCGGGCATGGTGGCTCACGCCTGTAATCCCAGCACTTTGGGAGGCCAAGGAGGGTGGATCATGAGGTCTGGAGATCGAGATCATCCTGGCTAACATGGTGAAACCCCATCTCTACTAAAAAACAAAATACAAAAATTAGTCAGGCGTGGTGGCGGGTGCCTGTAGTCCCAGCTGCTTGGGAGGCTGAGGCAGGAGGATGATGTGAACCTGGGAGGCAGAGCTTGCAGTGAGCCAAGATCGTGCCCTTCACTCCATCCTGGGTAACAGAGCAAGACTCCATCTCAAAAAAAAAAAAAAAAAAAAAAAAAAAAAAAGTAAATATGCATTCAATCTTGTAAATATCAATTGGTCCATAGCGCAGATTAAATCCGATGTTTCTTGGTTGATTTCCATTTGGAAGATCTGTCCAATACTGAAAGTGGGACATTATGGTAATGGGGTCTATCTCTCACTTTAGCTCTAATAATATTTGCATTATATATCTGAGTGCTCCATTGTTGGGTACATATAGATTTAAATTGTTATATCCTCTTGCTGAATTGACTCCTTTTTCATTACATAGTGAGCTTCTTTGTCTCTGTTTATAGTTTTTGTCTTGAAATCTATTTTGAATTTTTATTATTTTTTATTTTTAGTAGAGACAGGGTTTCACCATATTGCCCAGGCATGTCTCAAACTTCTGGCAATCTGCCCAATTTGGTTTTGCAAAGTGTTAGGATTACAAGTGTGAGCCACCATGTCCAGCCATTGAAATCTGTTTTGTCTTATATAAGTAGAGTGACTTCTGTTTTTTTTTGGTTTACATTTTCATGAGATATCTTTTTCCATCTCTTTAATTTCAATCTATTTGTGTCTTTATAGGTGAAGTGTCCTTCTTGTAGGCAAAGCATTAATGGGTCTTGTTTCATAATTTATTCAGCCTATCTGTGTCTTTTGATTGGAGAGTTTATCTTATTTACTTTAAATGCTATTATTGATAAGGACCAATTTCTACCACTTTTTAATTTGTTTTCTGTTTGTTTTCTGGTCTTCCTTCTTTCATTTCTTTCTTCCTTTTGGTAAAATGATTTTCTCTGGTGGTAAGATTTTGTTTCTTGAATTTTATTTTATTTTTGTATCTCTTGTATAGTTTTTAGTTTGAGGTTGCCAGGAGACTTGCAAATACTATTTTATAACCCATTATTTTAACCTAATAACTACTTCATAAAAACAAAAAAGCAAAAATAAAACTAACAAAATGACTATCTTAATTTTGTCCACCCTTTTTTAAACCTTTTTCTGTTTCTATTTATAAATCATTTTACTGTTTTTATATTGAAAAGTTGTTGTAGTTATCTTTCATTGGTTCATTGTTTAGTTTTCTACTTAGTAAAGAGCAATTAACACACTACAATTACAGTGTTATAATATTCTGTTTTGCTGTGTACTTACTATTATCAGTGAGTTTTGTACTTGCATGTGATTACTTATTGCTCATTAACATCCTTTTATTTTTGATTGAAGTACTCCCTTTACCATTTCTTTTAGGACAAGTCTAGCGTTGATGAAATCCCTCAGCTTTTGATTGTCTGGCAAAGTATTTATTTCTCCTTCATGTTTGAAGGATATTTTCACCAGATATACGATTCTAGGGTAGAAGTTTTTTATTTGTTTGTTTGTTTTTCCCTTCAGCACTTTACAGAGGTCATTGCACTCTCTCCTAGCCTGTAAAGTTTCCAGTAAAAAATCTGCTGTTGGACATTTTGAAGCTCTGTTGCTTGTTATTTGTAGTTTGTTTGTTTTTTCTCTTGCTGCTTTTAGAATTTTTCTTTATCCTCGACTTTTGGAAGTTTGATTATTTAAGGTCCATTGTATGTTATTTCTTTTATCTTGCTGTGTTTGAGATATTTTCTCTATTCTTGAACTTTAGGGGTTTGGTTATTAAATGTCTTGATGTAGTCTTCTTTGTGCTAAATATGCTTGATGTTCTGTAAACTTCTTGCCCTTTGATACTGATTAATTTTTCTAGGTTTGAGAAGTTCTCTGCTTTATTCCTTTGGTAAACTTTCTACTCTTATCTGTTTCTCTACCTCCTCTGTAAGAACAAGGACTCTTAGATTTGCTCTTTTGAGGTCGTTTTTTAAGTCCTGCAGGTGTGCTTCATTGTTTTTTGTTATTTTTTCATTTCTCTCTTCTATTTTCAAATAGGATGTCTTCAAGATCACTAATTCTTCTGCTTGATGAATTCTGCTATTAAAAGTATCTAATGCTGCCAGGCACGGTGGCTCACTCCTGTAATCCCAGCACTTTGAGAGGCCGAGGTGGGCTGATCACCTGAGGTCAGGAGTTCAAGACCAGCCTTACGATCATGGAGAATCCCCATCTCTACTAAAAATACAAAATTAGCCAGGCATGGTGGCACATGCCTGTAATCCCAGCTACTTAGGAGGCTGAGGCAGAAGAATGGCATGAATCTTGGAGGCGGAGCTTGCAGTGAGCCAAGATCACGCCATTGCACTCCAGCCTGGGCGACAGAGTGAGACTCCGTCTCAAAAAAAAAAAAAAAAAAAAAAAAAAAAATATCTGATGCATTCTTCAGCATTGCAATTGCATTTCTTTTGCTCCAGGGTTTCTTCCTGAGTCTTTGTAATCATTTTAATCCCTTTGTTAAATTTTTTCTGATGTAATTCTGAATTATTTCTTTGTATTATATTGAATATCTTTGCATTTCCTCAAAACAGCTATTTTAAATTCTCTGTCTCAAAGTTCACATATTACTGTCTCTCCAGGATTAGTCCTTAGTGCCTTATTTCTTTCATATGGTGAGGTTGTGTTTTCCTGGGTTATCTGGATACTTACAGATCTTCATTTGTATCTGGACATTGAAGACTTAGGTAACTGTAGTCTTCCCCATCTGGGATTGTTTGTACTCATCCATCTTGGAAAGGCTTTTCAGATATTAGGAAGGACTTGGGTATTGTTATCTAAGCTGTATCTGCTTTAAGGTATGCCCCAAGCCTATTAACACCATAGTTCTTCCAGAATTTTAGAGGTATCCTCTAGATGGTGTTGGGCAAGATCTGAGACAATTCTCTGGGTTACCAGGCTGAGACTCTTTTTCTCTTCTCTGTCTCTCAAACAAATGGAGTCTCTCTGTTTTCTGAGCCATCTGAAGCTTGGGGTAGAGTGACACAAGCACCCCTATGGCCACCACAACTAAGACTGCACTGGGTCAGACCTGAAGCCAGCATAGTGGTCTATCTCATCAAAGGCCTCCTGTAACCACTCCCTGTCTACTGCCTACTGCCTATGTTTGTTCTAAGCCTTGGGACTCTATAATCAGCAGTACACAAAGCCAGTAAAGTCTGTCTCTTTTCCTTCGGGACAGTGAGTTCCCCCAAGCTCTCATTGGGTCCAGAGTTGCTGTTAAGGAGCCAGGGTCTACAGTAAAATACCTTAGAAGTCTGTCTACCTGTTATTCTATTGTACTGTGGCTAAGGTGACACTCAAACCACAATATGCTGTCCTTTCCACTCTTCCCTCCCCTTTTCAAAAGCAGAGGCACCTCACTCTGTGATCACTGCTACAACAGGCCCATGGGGAGTACTAGTACTGCCAGACTATGCCAAATGTTCCCTTAATGCCCAAGGGCTCTTCAGTCAGCTTGTGGTGGATGCTATCTGGCCTGGGACTTACCTTTCAGGGAAGTAGGCTCCCCTCTGGTCCGGGAAATCTCCAGAAATTCCATCCAAGAGTCAAGTCCTGAAATTGCCAACCTCAATTGTTACTCCATCCTCCTCATGGCTGAGCTGATACTTGAAGTCAGCAAGTCTCAGAGTCTCACCCAAGGCCCTCAATGTCATACCTTTGTATCGCTGGTAATTCAAGGCCCAAAAGCTCTTCCATTAGCAGATAATTAATCCTTCCAGGACTGTATTTTTTGTTTTTTTCTTCAAAGAAGCAGGTTCCCTTCTGGCCCAGGGTGTGTCCAGCAATGTTAGTTGGGAGCCTGGAAAGAGGGTCTTATGATTCTGACCGAAGCTCTATCCTGCAGTGTCTGAACTGGTATCCATGATAAACCATCCTCACCACTCTTCCCTCTCCTCTCCTCAGGTGGAAAGACAAATCACAGACTGGGAGAAAATATGTGGAAGACACATATCTGATAAAAGAAATTGTATCAAAAATATACAATGAACTCGTAAAAGTCAAAAATTGGAAAACAATCCATTTAAAAGTGGGAAAAACTTACAGCCTTTCCTCTAAGATCTGGGAGAATAATTTTAAATCTCACAAAAGAAGATGTATAGATAGTAAACAAAGACACAGAAAGATGCTTAACATTATTTTCTTTTTTTTTTTTTTGCAGAAAACTTGTTGCTTTTAATTTATAAAACTGACATTACACATATTACCCTGAAATGTGCTTTGAAAAACTTACTAATATGTAAAGAACATCTTTTCAAGTCTTGTTCTTTTTAGTAATTGTAACTGTAGAACAGAATAGGTCTAACAAAATGTAGACACCCATTTGCCTGTTCATAAGGCTTTAGGTGAATCAGAATTTTTTTTATACTTTAAGTTCTGGGGTACATGTTTACAACATGCAGGTGTGTTACATATGTATACATGTGCCATGTTGGTGTGCGGCACCCATTAACTCATTATTTGCATTAGGTATATCTCCTAATGCTATCCCTCTCCTCTCCCCCCACCCCACAACAGGTCCCGGTGTGTGATGTTCCCCTTCCTGTGTCCAAGTGTCCTCATTGTTCAATTCCCACCTATGAGTGAGAACATGTGGTGTTTGGTTTTTTGTCCTTGCAATAGTTTGCTGAGAATGATGGTTTCCAGCTGCATCCATGCACCTACAAAGGACATGAACTCATCCTTTTTTATGGCTGCATAGTATTCCATGGTGTATATGTGCCACATTTTCTTAATCCAGTCTATCATTGATGGACATTTGAGTTGGTTCCAAGTCTTTGCTATTGTGAATAGTGCCGCAATAAACATACATGTGCATGTGTCTTTATAGCAGCATGATTTATAATCCTTTGGGTATATACCCAGTAATGGGATGGCTGGGTCATATGGTACTTCTAGTTCTAGATCCTTGAGGAATCGCCATATTGTTTTCCATAATGGTTGCACCAGTTTACAGTCCCATGAACAGTGTAAAAGTGTTCCTATTTCTCCACATCCTCTCCAGCATCCGTTTTTTCCTGACTTTTTTAATGATCGCCATTCTAACTGGTGTGAGATGGTATCTCCTTGTGGTTTTGATTTGCATTTCTCTGATGGCCAGTGATGATGAGCATTTTTTCATGTGTCTGTTGGCTGTATGAATGTCTTCTTTTGAGAAGTATCTGTTCATATCCTTCACCCACTTTTTGACGGGGTTGTTTGATTTTTTCTTGTAAATTCGTTTGAGTTCTTCATAAATTCTGGATATTAGCCCTTTGTCAGATGAGTAGACTGCAAAAATTTTCTCCCATTCTGTAGGTTGCCTGTTCACTCTGATGGTAGTTTCTTTTGCTGTGCAGAAGCTCTTTAGTTTAACTAGATCCCATTTCTCAATTTTGGCTTTTGTTGACATTGCTTTTAATGTTTTAGACATTAAGTCCTTGCCCATGCCTATGTCCTGAATGGTATTGCCTAGGTTTTCTTCTAGGGTTTTTATGGTTTTAGGTCAAACATTTAAGTATTTATCTATCTTGAATTAATTTTTGTGTAAGGTGTAAGGAAGGGATCCAGTTTCAGCTTTCTACATATGACTAGCCAGTTTTCCCAGCACCATTTATTAAATAGGGAATCCTTTCCCCATTTCTTGTTTTTGTTAGGTTTGTCAAAGATCAGATGGTTGTAGATGTGTGGTATTATTTCTGAGGACTCTGTTCTGTTCCATTGTGCTATATATCTGTTTTGGTACCAGTACCATGCTGTTTTGGTTACTGTAGCCTTGTAGTATAGTTTGAAGTCAGGTAGCGTGATGCCTCCAGCTTTGTTCTTTTGGCTTAGGATTGTCTTGGCAATGAGGGCTCCTTTTTGGTTCCATATGAACTTTAAAGTAATTTTTTTCCAATTCTGCAAAGAAAGTCATTGGTAGCTTGATGGGGATGGCATTGAATCTACAAATTACCTTGGGCAGTATGGCCATTTTCACGATACTGATTCTTCCTATCCATGAACATGGAATGTTCTCCCATTTGTTTGTGTCCTCTTTTATTTCATTGAGCAGTGGTTTGTAGTTCTCCATGAAGAGGTCCTTAACATCCCTTGTAAGTTGGATGCCTGGGTATTTTATTTTCTTTGAAGTAATTGTGAATGGGAGTTCACTCATGATTTGGCTCTCTGTTTGTTTTTGGTGTATAAGAATGCTTGTGATTTTTTTGCACTTTGATTTTATACCTGAGACTTTGCTGAAGTTGCTTATCAGCTTAAGGAGATTTTGGGCTGAGACAATGGGGTTTTCTAAATATACAATCATGTCATCTGCAAACAGGGACAATTTGACTTCCTCTTTTTCTAATTGAATGCCCTTTATTTTTTTCCCCTGCCTGATTGCCCTGGCCAGAACTTACAACACTATGCTGAATAGGAATGGTGAGAGAAGGCATCCCTGTCTTGTACCAGTTTTCAAAGGGAATGCTTCAAGTTTTTGCCCATTCAGTATGATATTGGCTGTGGATTTGTCATAAATAGCTCTTATTTTGAGATACATCCCATCAATACTAATTTACTGACAGTCTTTAGCATGAAGGGCTGTTGAATTTTGTCAAAGACCTTTTCTGCATCTATTGAGATAATCATGTGGTTTTTGTCTTTGGTTCTGTTTATATGATGGTTTATGTTTATTGATTTGCATATGTTGAACCAGCCTTGCATCCCAGGGATGAATCACACTTATCATGGTAGATCAGCTTTTTGATATGCTGCTGGATTTGGTTTGCCAGTATTTTATTGAGGATTTTTGCATCGATGCTTATCAGGGATATGGTCTAAAATTCTCTTTTTTTGCTGTGTCTCTGCCAGGCTTTGGTATCAAGATGATGCTGCCCTCATACAATGAGTTAGGGAGGATTCCTTCTTTTTCTATTGATTGGAATAATTTCAGAAGGAATGGTACCAGCTACTCCTTGTACCTCTGGTAGAATTCGTCTGTGAATCCGTCTGGTCCTGGACTTTTTTTAGTTGGTAGGCTATTAATTATTGCCTCAATTTCATAGTCTGTTATTGGACTATTAAGGGATTCAACTTCTTCCTGGTTTAGTCTTGGGAGGGTGTATGTGTCCAGGAATTTTTCCATTTCTTCTAGATTTTCTAGTTTATTTGCGCAGAGGTGTTTATAGTATTCTCTGATGGTAGTTTGTATTTCTCTGCGACCAGTGGTGATATCCCCTTTATCATTTTTTATTGCATCTATTTGATTCTTCTCTCTTTACTTCTTTATTAGTCTTGCTAGTGGTCTATCAATTTTGTTGATCTTTTCAAAAAACCAGCTCCGGGATTCTTTGATTTTTTGAAGGGTTTTTTCTGTCTCTATCTCCTTCAATTCTGCTCTGATCTTAGTTATTTCTTGCCTTCTCCTAGCTTTTGAGTGTTTGCTCTTGCTTCTCTAGTTCTTTTAATTGTGATATTAGGGTGTCAATTTTAGATCTTTCCTACTTTCTCTAGTGGGCATTTAGTGCTATAAATTTCCCTCTACACACTGCTTTAAATGTGTCCCAGAGATTCTGGTATATTGCGTCTTTGTTCTCATTGGTTTCAAAGAACATCTTTATTTCTGCCTTCATTTTGTTACGTATCCAGTAGTCATTCAGGAGCAGGTTGTGCAGTTTCCGTGTGGTGAGTGGTTTTGAGTGAGTTTCTTAACCCTGCGTTCTAATTTGATTGCACTGTTGTCTGAGAGACAGTTTGTTATAATTTTTGTTCTTTTACATTTGCTGAGGAGTGCTTTACTTCTAGCTATGTGGTCAGTTTTGGAATAAGTGTGATGTGCTGCTGAGAAGAATGTGTATTCTGTTGATTTGGGTTGGAGAGTTCTGTAGATGCCTATTAGGTCTGCTTGGTGCAGAGCTGAGTTCATTTCCTGGATATCCTTTTTAACTTTCTATCTAGTTGATCTGTCTAATGTTGACAGTGGGGTGTTAAAGTCTCCCATTATTATTGTATGGGAGTCTAAGTCTCTTTGTAGGTCTCTAAGGACTTGCTTTATTAATCTGGGTGCTGCTGTATTGGGTGCATATATATTTAGGATAGTTAGCTCTTCCTGTTGAATTGATCCCTTTACCATTATGTAATGGCCTCTTTGTCTTTTTTGATCTTTGTTGGTTTAAAGTCTGTTTTATCAGAGACCAGGATTGCAACCCTTGCCTTTTTCTTGTTTTCCATTTGATTGGTAGATCTTCCTCCATCCCTTTATTTTGAGCCTATGTGTGTCTCTGCATGTGAGATGGGTCTCCTGAATACAGCATAGTGATGAGTCTTGACTCTTTATCCAATTTGCCAGTCTGTGTCTTTTAATTGGAGCATTTAGCCCATTTACATTTAGGGTTAATATTTTTATGTGTGAATTTGATCCTGTCAGTATGATGTTAGCTGGTTATTTTGCTTGTGAGTTGATGCAATTTCTTCCTATCATCGATCATCTTTACAATTTGGCATGTTTTTGCAGTGGCTGGTAATGGTTGTTCCTTTCCATGTTTAGTGCTTCCTTCAAGATATCTTGTAGGGTAGGCCTGGTGGTGACAAAATCTCTCAGCATTTGCTTGTCTGTAAAGGATTTTATTTCTCCTTCACTTATGACTTATGAAACTTAATTTGGGTGGATATGAAATTCTGGGTTGAAAATTCTTTTCTTCAAGAATGTTGAATATTGGCCCCCACTCTCTTCTGGCTCATAGAGTTTCTGCCAAGAGATCCGCTGTCAGTTTGATGGGCTTCCCTTTGTAGGTAACTGACATTTCTCTTTGGCTACCTTCATTTCAACTTTGGTGAATCTGACAATTTCATGTCTTGGAGTTGCTCTTCTCGAGGAGTATCTTTGTGATGTTCTCCGTACTCCTTGAATTGCATGTTGGCCTGCCTTGGTAGGTTGGGGAAGTTTTCCTGGATAATATACTGAAGAGTGTTTTCCAACTTGGTTGCATTCTCTCTGTCACTTTCAGGTACAGCAATCAGATGTAGATTTAGTCTTTTCACCTAGTCCCATATTTCTTGGAGACTTTGTTCATTTCTTTTTACTCTTTTTTCTCTAAACTTTTCTTCTCACTTCATTTCATTCATTTGATCTTCAATCATTTATACCCTTTCTTCCACTTGATCAAATCAGCTACTGAAGCTCGTTCATGATTTATGTAGTTCTCGTGTCACAGTTTTCAGTTCCATCAGGTCATTTAAGGACTTCTTTGCACTGGTTATTCTAGTTAGCCATTCGTCTAATCTTTTTTCAAGGCTTTTAGCTTCTTTGTGATGGGTTCTAACTTCTTCCTTTCACTCAGAGAAGTTTGATCGTCTGAAACCTTCTTCTCTCAACTCGTCAAAGTCATTCTCCCTCCAGCTTTGTTCCATTGCTGGTGAGGAGCTGCATTCCTTTGGAGGGGGAGAGGCACTCGGAGTTTTAGAATTTTCAGCTTTTATGCTCTGTTTTTTCCCCATCTTTGTGGTTTTGTCTACCTTTGGTCTTTGATGATGGTGACATACAGATGCGTTTTTGGTGTGGATGTCCTTTCTGTTTGTTATTTTTCCTTTTAACAGTCAGGACCCTCAGCTGCAGATCTGTTGGCATTTGCTGGAGGTCCACTCCAGACCCTGTTTGCCTGGGTAACAGCAGCAGAGGCTGCAGAACAGTAAATATTGCTGAACAGCAAATGTTGCTGCCTGATCATTCCTCTGGAAGCTTCGTCTCAGAGGCGTACCCAACCATGTGAGGTGTCAGTCAGCCCCTACTGGGAGGTGCCTCCCAGTTAGGCTACTTGGGGGTCAGGGATCCACTTGAGGAGACAATCTGTCTGTTCTCAGATGTCAAACTCCATGCTGGGAGAACCACTACTCTCTTCAAAGCTGTCAGACAGGGATATTTAAGACTGCAGAGGTTTCTGCTGCCTTTTGTTCAGCTATGCCCTGTCCCCAGAGGTGGAGTTTGGCAGTTTCTTCAAAACTAATCATAGCCTTACCATACCATTCAGCATTCAAACTGTTAAGTATTTACACAAGTAATTTGAAAATGTATGTTCATAGAAAACCCTGCATGTGAATGCTTATAGTTTTTATTCATGATCACTAAAAACTAGGAGCAACAAAGATGTCATCAACAGATGAGCAGATAAATCAACTTGTACATCCACAGTATATAATAATATTTTCACTGATTAAAAGGAGAAAACTATTAATTCACTTGCCAATATGGACAAATTTTAAATGTCTATTGCTCATTGAAAGAAGCCAGTATGAGGAGGCTACATACTGTATGATTCCATTTATATGACAATCTGGAAAATAATAAACAGTAAAGATGGGAAACAGATCAAGAATTGTCAAGGGTTTGAGAAAGGGAAGGGGGGTCTAGATGATGCACAGGAGATTTTTTTTTCCAGGAAGGTAAAACAGTTTCGTATGGTACTCTAGTGGTGAATATATTACACTATACTTTTGTCAAATCCACAGAACTTTACAACAGAAGAATAAATCTTTAAGTATGGAAATTTTAAAACATCAACTAGAAGGACAAGGTATCCAAGAATACAATGCAGATTATGACAACAGAATCTAACTGTATTATAAATGTATAATATAACCTCACTGAAGCAGGAAAGGCGATAGAGATGCTGACCTAAGTAACTTTGCAAATGAACAGAATCTTGAAGACTAAATACAAATAAGTGATACATGAGCACTGTACTCTGATTGGAAAAGTCATTTCCTATGTGGGTATAATAAAATTGAACAAATAAGAAAAATGATTCATGGATGGTGGGGATGAGGTTTTTTCACTGTGGGAGTTAGAGATTACAGATAAGCAAGGAGAGAGGCCAGAATGAACCTTTTAGTACTGATTAGAGTTGGAGACATAAGCATCAATTCATTTTTATTTCAATATAAATATATTTGTGTGTGTATATATATATATATATATATACACACACATATATATATGGAATTATCAACCTGTGTATATACTGGGGTTAGTATATATTAGCACTATCTGTTGAAAGACCTTAGAAACAGTGAGATGCCAGTAACAACAAACATATCTAGTGCCCAGGGATTGTTGTCTAATTCCATTCTCCACAAAAAGAACCAAGGATCCTTTGAGAAAAGGATAGAACTAGGCCTGAGGCAGAAAATATATAGGAATAGGATGGGCCTGGAGCAGTTTATAGGGCAGGAAAATGAGAGAGATTAAAAAAATATCAAGCCCACGATGATGAAGATTTGTCAAGGAGACACCAGAACCAACTGAAAGAGCTCCTAATGGCCAAATTTGGGGTAACTTAAGCAATAAAATATCCATCAAGAAGTTGAAGCATAGCTCCCCTTCCCTTAAAGTGTGGAACTGGCTTTTTGACTGGAAAAGAAAGGAGGGAAAAGTAACTTTATAGTGGAGAAATTTTCAAAAAGTACCTCAACCAGTTGAATAAGGTTAACATCATCAGTATTAAGTCATGTTGGTAGGATTTACTCTTGATATGATATGATTAAAATAGCACTTTTCCTCCGAAAACTCATAACCACAATCTAACTATGAGATAAACAGAAGACACCCCAAAACTGAGGGAAATTCTACAAAATACCTGGCCAGTATGTCTTAAAACTGTTAAGGTTATAAAAAACCAAGGTAAATCCGAGAAACTGTCATATTCCAGAGGATCCTAAGGAGACATGAAGACTAAATTAGGGATGTATCCAGGATGGAACTCTGGAAAATAAACGAAAGAAACCTGAATAAATCATGGAGTTTAGTTAATGATAATGCTAATGTATATTTGCAATGTTTTCATACATTTGAAAAAAAACACTTTTCCACAAACCATATAATAATTTATTTTTACATTTTAAAATAACTTAAATAATATAATTGGATTGCTTGCAATAAAAAGGATAAATGCTTGAGGTATAGATACTCCGTTTCACTTGATATGATTATTATACATTGCATTCCTGTATCAAAACATCTCTCTCTCTCTATATATATATACCCCATAAATGTATATATCTACTCTGCACCCACAAAAATTAAAATTAAAAAATTTAAGTAAATCATGCTAATCACACCAGGTAAAGTGGTTCATACCTGTAATTGCAGCACTTTGGGAGACCAAGGCAGGAGGAGGGCTTGAGGCCATGAATGCAAGACCAGTCTGGACAATATATTGAGACCTCATTTCTACAAAAACAATTAGCCAGGCATGGTGATATGCACCTGTACTGCCAGCTAATCAGGAGGCTGAGGTAGGAGAATCACTTGAGTCCTGGTGTTTGAGGCTGCAGTGAGCTATAATCATGGCACAGCACTCCATCCTGAATGACAGAGTGGGACTTCGACTCCAGACACACACACACGCACGCGCACGCGCACACACACACACTCATACACACACACAAATTGTTTCTTTCTTCACATAATGCAAGACAAACAGGAATGGGAAAAAATATAGCTTTGAGATATTATTTATAAACGAAAGTAATTCATCAGAAGTAGCAGCCTAGAGCTTTGGTGACTATGAGAACCTAGGTTTTCTAGGAATTCACAGAACTCTGGAAACATTTTGACACTTTCATAAGACCTAGAAAGGGATTCAAGTTCATTCTAATCAGATTTTACTGGTCAATGAATCCTTAGTTAATATTTGGGATGCAGTAAGTTAGGGTATAGAAATATTTTAGGAAGGAGAATCTTTCACAAAACAGAGAAATTAAAAATAAAACATGATTTTATCAGTAAAATTATAACTTATATGGTAAGGCATATTACACAATAATGCTAAAAGTCTGAGATATAGGTTGTTTATATCAATGCTGTGAATATTAAAGAGGAAACGTGAAATATGTATTTAGTAGTAACTTTAAGAAAAATGAAGAAGGAGAGCGCCACAAAATACCACTTACTTCAAAGCAGTTATCCATGGCATGAGTGAGGTGCCAAACAACTGGGGTTGCTCCAAGTCAGGAATATATTTCTGGAAAATGATATCCACCAGGGCTAGGAGTATAAATTTTTAAGGAGACTCTAATACCTGGCTGAGAGATATTGACATATACTCTGATAAATCGATTGTCCTGTGATACTAGTGGATAGAATACTCCTATCGGCCTACCAATGGACATGGTTTCCTGATCATCAGTTGTAATTTGAGCGATGGCTAACACACCATGATCCTTGTATAAGTACAACCTATATATCTATTAGCAAAGAAGGTCTCTTTCCACTTGCAGAAATAACCTTGCACTGGGGATAAATAAGTAGATAGAAACCACATAAACTGGAACTCTCCCCTCACAAGATAACTTATAGATTTCTAATATTTGGAAATGTGTTGAATATTTGAAATTTTCCTCAATTTTAAGTGGTAAAACTGCATGATAATAGAAACTTTAATTTTTTTGATAGCACTTCTCAATAAGAAGTGACCAGTTACACACATGGATATCTCTCATAACAAAGATTCTGAATTCATTTTTGATGTTTGACCACGAAAACTTCAAAGCTCAACCACTCAATTTTCCTATTTTTCTCAAAGCTGAGAAAATTAATGAAACAACATATACATTCTCTAGTTTGCTTTTTTGGTGTCAGAGAGTAGTGCGAACCACTCAAACCCTAAAAACCCTCACTCCAGCTAGCCCTACTTCCAAATCACAATAAAAAATAAAGCCACCGGCCCCTCCCTTCACTCAAATCATTTGAACCAACTTTTGTGTCTTCCTTGCTCTTCATAGGAAGCCTCTTTATGTTAACAATATGCCTTTTCCTATACTCTCTTGGTGTCTCAATATTTAAACTAAGTTTATTTGGGGAAAAGTTGATCTAACATTTAATGGCAAACCACAAGACATTTATTTAACTGAAAGAACTCTCACAGAGTATGTACACTCGCTATCTGTGAGACACAAATATTTTCTACTCTACTGTATTCTTAATTATTTATTTAAAAATGCTAATTTTGATTCACTTAATTTATTTAAAAATTCTCTAATGGATTGTGACCCTCTTATGGTACTTTAAAGAAAGTGGCATTTTGTGATCCTCTCTTCCTCTTCTTTAAGGTTGATACTAAATACCTATTTCAAATTTCCTCTTTAATATCCACAATGTTAACATAAACTTCTAAAAAACTTTTTCAGTTTCTAAAACTGACTTACCTCAGGTTGTGTAAGTGGAATTATAATAAAACTTAGACTAAAACTCAATCTTCTCACTCCCTGTCCAACTGTCTTTTCAGTTATACCATGAGTGTTTTTTGTAGCAGTAAAAAAATCTCCTTTGCAAAAAAGCAAGCCATCTGTTAATATGATATAATGTCTACAGGAAAAGAACAACATTCTGATGCTCATATTCAAACTTCCAGTGCTACATTAATATTCTTTTCATGTTTGGGTGTAAGTGAGTCTTTAGTAGCTTAAATATATTACAGTCAAATTTACTATGACATTATGGGTTTGAAAAGGACACCAGGTAGCTGATTTTCAACTCATCATTTTTAACAATAAACACTTTGTATGTAGTAGAAGAAAATATTGACGTGAGCTTGCAAACTAGTTCTCCTTTATTAAAATAATATACATGCTATTTTAGAATTGTTAAGCTGCTCATCAAAGATGAGCTGCTGGCATTTAAAATATCAAAGTATAACTAGTATCGAAGCAAGTTCTACATGCAAAGTCAGCATTTAGAATTATATGTGTTGAGAAAAGTTATAAAATAATACTTTATAAATGGATTTGTGTGCCTAAGTTTAATATATATTAATGTATGTAAACAACAGTGAACACAAAAAATTAGATCATTATAACTTTTAAAAGACCTTTGCTACTATTATCTGAATACTTCAGGAAATAACTTTTTCCCTTAAGAAACTTTTTGAACTCAATACATGAATTAAATCCAATTCATATGAAGATATGACATCTTTAATTAACTTAAATGAATTGAAATTCAAAAATATGATCTGATTCTTATCCCAGTCATTTCATTTTCTTTGTGCATGCTTCAGACCTAGATAATGAAGTACTTTGCTCCATCAAAAGAAGTCAACATATGCAGACAAAGACATACATAGAAATGTGCATCCAAAATTAGACGGTGTGATGGTCAGTTTTGAGAACTCAGTGAGGTATGGAGCTTACATTTAACTGAATTCCCTTTTGAGACTTAGGTCGGTATGAATAGGCATAGCCTGCTTTATGATGTTTTCTATGGATAAAGCCCCCTTGTGATTTCAGATCTCTTAGACTCTGATCTCATTTACTGTTCACAGAACTCCTAAGTTTTGAAAAAGAATTGAATTTAATCTTATCTCTATCCTCCACTAAATTCTTGGGACCTCAATTTACTTGTCTGGGGAATAGAAATAGTAATGTATAAGAGAGAGAGTTGTAAACATTAAATCAAATGTAATTTTATAGACCTGGTATTCCATGAGTATTAATTGCATTGCATTTACTAAGATTATTACCCAGACCAAGTTTGGAAAATGTCTGATGGTTTTTGGTAAGCTATATTCCCTGAAAAAAATGTTTACATCAAGTCTCTATTTAGCCTTCTCCTGTCATTCGTGCCAACTATACAAGACAGCAAAAACAAGGTAAATCATCAGGGTGTCTGCCACCTAAGAGGATGTGTATTGTGGGCATGGATGATTTTAGTCAGAAATCACCAATGTTAATCGAGTTTAGGATATAATCATTCTATAGAGTAAAACCTGTTCATTAGGTGAGGTGGGAAGGAACCTTGTATATTTTTCACGAATAGTTAAGCTCATGAGCCAAATATTTCTACTTTTATTCCACAAGAAGTTTTGTGTGTTTGCTGTTCTACTGTTAATTTTTTCCTCTTCTTTTATCTTGGACTTTAATTGGATCTTAACTGGACTTTGATAGTCAATAAATAAGGAATAGTACAGCAGTTTATCAGTTTGGGTATCCTATGCTTGCTATTCTTCCTGGAATGTAGAAGTTACTGCTCTCCATTAGACAAAGGAATAAGTCAATACTCAGGTTGAAAAGAAAGCTCAGTATTTGACTTTATGAACAAAGTTATTTTTTAACAGAGAAAGAGAAATTCTAATAGAAATCATCTGAATGATTAGTCTTAATCATTGGAAAACACACAAAGCAATATTGGCTTGCCAACTGCTAAAGTACGTAGTACCGAATGTTTTCATTTATTTTAGGAGAAAATTATTCTAAAACAGAAATAAAAGCTGATAATATTTTTGCACCAACATTTTAACCATTTTATAATTCTGCTGCTAATAATTATGAGTTATATTTCTTTTAATGCATTTTCATCAACTGCTATTTTTAACCTACCAGAAAGTTTTAAAAGAAAAATGAATTTCCAAGCATTAATATGTTTAGCTAAAGGCATAATTTTCTGCAACTTGTTGACAAGATAATTGCATCAGTTGTTGAAACTTTTTGCTTCTGTTATCTGAATATTTCAATGTATTCATTTAGGTATTCCAAAGATAAAATATTTTTAAATAACTTTGATTTTATCAGAAAACAATGATAAATTTAAATTCTATGACTCTTTTAAACTATTAGAAACTACTTATATATTAACAAAAAATGTCAAAAGATGTATGTTCCTGAGTTGCTTCAAAAATAAGATACTAAACTTAAAACAGAATTTTACTTTACAGCATATTCTAAAGAAACCTCTATTGCTTCTACTGAACAAACTAATTACATTTGAATCTACCATATTAATTTACCAATAATAATACCATTTTTTCAGTATTTTTACTTTTATCTTGATAATTTCAAGAATCTTTGTTTTGATTACTACATTAAATATGATAGTTATTAAATAATAGCAATCAGGTAATAAATAATAGGCCTTTATTATTACTATTAATGGGAATATGCAAAATCTCAAATTATCAAAAATTAGTTTCATCTCCCTTTATCAAAAGATGGAATCTAGTTTTAAAGTCTGTGTATCTGGACTGGCTTTTGACTTGCTTTGATCAACCGACTGAAACAGAATTGATGTGGTGCACTTTCTAAACTAAGCCTCAGCAGGCCTAATAGCTCCATTCTCTCCTTCTAGAAATGCTGTCACCATTTGACTAAGATCATGTTAGTCTGTTGGGAGATGAGAGATCATGTAGGGAGAGAGGACTGGTAATCCCAGCCATTCCATTTATGCAAATTGTGGCCTTAGACTGAGCACTGACCCCAGCCAACACCTCACAGAGTAGAGATGGACCATCCTGGCTGAGACTACCTCAAATTGATGGCCCACAGAGTTGCAAGCAAATGAATGATTACTGTTTTAAGCCATTAAGTTTTGAGGTGGTTTTCTATATAGCAATAGTTATCTAATATAGGGATAATAGAAATATATATTGTTACACTACTGGTGATGAATTTAAATATAGATCCTTTTAAAGGACTTTTTACATTATAAAGATACCATAGTCATGAGTATGAGTCTTGGTTCTTTACTCACTACCTGTGTGACCTTGGGCTAATTGCAGAACCTCTAAGTCAGGGATGTCCAATTTTTTGGCTTCCCTGGGCCACATTGAAAGAAGAATTGTCTTGGACTACATATAAAACACACTAATACTAATGATAGTTTATGAATTAAAAAAAAAAATGTTTTAAGAAAGTTTACAAATTTGTGTTGGGCCACATTCAAAGCTGTCCTGGGCTGCATGCAGCCAGCAGGTCCTAGGTGAGACAAGCTTGCTCTGTCTTTCTTCATTTGCAATATGGGATTCAAAATCATTTTTTAAGGTAGTTTTGAAGGTTAAATGGACTACTTGATTTAAAGTGTGTAACAAACTGTCTGATACTAAAAAATGCTGAATAAACATGAAGTTATTAAGATCTGCATTCCCTATAAAATTTCACAGAATGTTAACAAAATGTTTTTTGTAATGACTGTGTGTAATGAAATGAATGATTTTGTAACGAAATTCATCTAAAAAATTCCTCTTCATAGAAAAATAACAAATTGAGCCTCAATATTATTATAAAATAATTAGAAGATTTTCATTTGTGTTGAGTTAATGACCATGAGTCAATCAGACATATATTTCAGTGTTTTAAATATTATTATTTTAACTTTAATAGATAAATCATTCTGCATTCACATTTCTGGAAAGCACATGTGGCTTGCTGTTTATCGTGACTCTCTTGATTTTAACTAATTTAATCAGCAATTTAAAATGATGCATATTAGTAGTCCATTTGCATTCAAAAAATTCTCTTCATTTTATATTATACAAAATTAATGGGGACAAATTACTTACTCATATGAAATAAGAACTACTTACTACTTCATATTAGAACTACTACTGTACAGCCAATCCCCTTCAAAGAGAAAGAGCCTCTAAGAGTTTGTAAGAGCCAATAAAGATATATAAAAAATTATATTCTATTTTTTCTTAAAAATAAGTGTGTAAATAATTTTATGTTTTGCCTACTCAGTTGTTCCAATTAAGTCTTTCAAGTTTAAGTTTTAGACTTAAAACTAGGTTCTATAGATGAGTTTCAAGAAGGCCTAGCTCATGAAAATAACATGCAACAATTTGTATACAGGTGCAAAAGTACATGTATTTGATGGGGGTAGAGGAAGAAGACAAATCTTTATTCGATTTCCAGAGGAAGCCATGACTCAATAATGTTTAAGGGATTCAGAATGAAGAATTCTAAAACTGGTAGAGAGGAGAGGCTAAAGAAGATTGTTGAAATAATCCAAATAGCAAGTAATAAGGCTGATAATATGTCAGTGGTAGTTGGATGAAAAGGTTAGATTTGAGAAATATTTCTGAAGGAGCTGCTTTCTGTCAAGTACCCTAGGAAACAGTCTCTAAGACAGAAATTTGGATTCAAAAGATTATTGAGGAAAGCTCTTGGAATCAACCCTGTAAGGCCCTGAAGGAAGCAGGATTGGGTAGAAGGTGAAATAAAACTGCAATGCTTTTACAACAGTGACCTCAGCCCATCTTAAAAGGAGCTCCGACCTTGGTGTGACCCCTCAGAAATGTGCTGCATTGGGGCAATAGAGCCAGGCCTTTTCATTCCTACATTGACCTGTGAGAGGATGCAAGCTACCTCTAAGGAAGGGACATGACTTTGGTGAGGTATCTTCTTTTAGCAGAGGGCAATTCACCAGAGAGGGACACAGAGAAAGTCCAGCAGCTGAAAGCCTGAGTGTCATGGTCTTGAAGGGAAATCTAAGTTGCTCACCACATGTCCACTAGGAAATATATTAGTAGTATTTTAAAATAAAGACGTTTATGATAATAATTACAATGTGCCAGATCCATTATAGGTAGTATAAATGCAGCAGTAAACGAGAAAAATAATATCACTACATTTATGCAGTTATGTTCTAGAGTTGGAAAGAAAAAAGCATAAATAAGTAAACAAGATTGTGATAAGTGCTTCAGATAAAACAAACCAAGGCAACATTTTGGAGAGTTACCTGTAATCTCTTTTTATTAATAGAATCAGAGATGATCTCTAAGGAGGTGATAGGTGAGCTGAGTTATAAGTGACCAAAAGGAGCTAGACATGCACATATTTGGCAAATATTTTATGCAGAGAAAAAAAGAAATGGAAGTATTCTAAAGAAGTTAAAAATTGTACTGCTTTGAGGAACCATGTAGCCAAAATATTCTGTGTGAGGTGAATAGTTGTAATGAGGGTCAAGAAAAAGGCAGAAATCAAATCAGTTAAAACCTTACAAACCACGTGTTACACATTCAGTTCAAGCATTATGTCAAAGCCATGAATTTGTCTTGCTATTTGACTGGCAGTCTTAGCAATGGTTCCTGCTGTTTCTTCTTCTTCTTGTTATTTTCCTTTTTTTTTTTTTTTTTTTTTTTTTTTTTTTTTTTTTTTTTTTTTTTTGAAACCGCCTTTCGCTCTGTAGCCCAGGCTGGAGTGCAGTGACACGATCTCGGCTCATTGCAAGCTCCGCCTCCCAGGTTCATGCCATTCTCCTGCCTCAGCCTCTCCAGTAGCTGGTACTACAGGCGCCCGCCACCACGCCCCGCTAATGTTTTGTATTTTTAGTGGAGACGAGGTTTCACCACATTAGCCAGGATGGTCTCGATTTCCTGACCTCGTGATCCACCCGCGTAGGCCTCCCAAAGTGCTGGGATTACAGGCGTGAGCCACTGCGCCCTGCCGGCTCTTGCTGTTTCTAAGGTCTTGAAGTCAAGTGTAGTTGCTACAACTTCCACAGCTATGAATCAAACATCACCAGGCATAGCATTAATTAGTAATTGTATAGAATATCTTCTAGAAAATAGGAGGGAACATTTTCTCACTCACTTTAAGAGGCCGTTATTACCCTGCTACCAAAATCAAACAAAGATAGTATAAACAAGAAGAAAACTACAGATCAATATCTGTTATAAACATAAATGCAAAATCTTCAATAAAAATTTACCAAATTGAACACAGTAATGTACAAAATATTTATACACTATAGCCAAATGGAATTTATTCTAGGTGTCAAGACTGTTTCAACATATGAAAATCTATCCATGTCATGAATAGGTTATAAAAGAATATTATATTATTATATCAATTGATGCGCAAAAATCATTTGACAAAACCTAATACCCGTTTATGATGAGGATTCTCAGAAAACTAGGAATACCAAGGGAACTTCTTCAACTTGATAAAGAGTATCTAAAAAACATCTAGAGGTTACATGACATTCGATGGTGAAAAATGTAGTGCTTTTTACCCCTAAGATCAGGAAGAACGTGCTGTCCACTTTTGCCACTCTTATTCAACATACTACCGGAATTTCTAACCACTGCAATAAAGCAAGAAGGAAGAAGTAAAAGACATCCATATTGGAAAGGAAGAAAAAAACTCTTCATGGCGATGACATGATCTAGTATATAGAAAATCCCTAAGAAATTCAGCAAAACCTATTACAGCTAATATACCGTCCCTATTTGAAGATGGTGTGATTATCTACATAGAAAGTGTTCATAATTTTTTTTAACTCTTTCCAGTTTTCATCAAGTTGCAGGACACAAGATCAACACACAAAATGAATGTCATTCTTACAGGCTAGCAAGGAAATCTCCCACATTATTGCTTTACAAAAAAAGGACTCTTGAATAGGATGAAAATACAAACTACAAATTGAGACACAATATTTGCAATCCATGTATCTACCAAAAATTTGTATCTAGAATTTCTAAGAAAAAAGCCCCATATCAAAACCCTCATAATCCAACAGTGAAAAAACCATGAAATAGAAAATTGACAAAATACATACAGACATTTTACTAAAGATAATATTCAGATGGCAGATAAGGACATGAAAATATATTCAGCATAATTTCACATTATGAAAATGTAAATTGAAACCACAATGAGATATCTCTTCAGACCTATCATAAAAGTTAAAATAGAAAATAATGACAACACCAAGTGCTAGCAAAGATGCAGAGCATCTGGACCATTCATATATGGCTGGCATAAATGTAGTATGGTACAGTCACTGGTAAGGAATATGGCAGTTTGTTTTAAACTAATTTTGCAAGTACTATGTTACTCAGTAATTGCACTCCAGAGCATTTACTCCAAAGTGAAGACTATGTTCACACAAATACCTGTACATTAATGTTTATTTCTGTTTTATTCATTATAACCCAACACTAAAATCAATCTAGATGTCTTTCTTCTTTTCTCTCTCTTCTTTTTTGTTTAACTTTTATTTTAAGTTCCGGTTACATGTGCAGGTTTGTTA
This sequence comes from Piliocolobus tephrosceles, assembly GCF_002776525.5. Lineage (NCBI taxonomy): Eukaryota > Metazoa > Chordata > Mammalia > Primates > Cercopithecidae > Piliocolobus > Piliocolobus tephrosceles. Next base: position 60,956,990 of record NC_045445.1, on the reverse strand, counting down.
CATAGGTAAACGTGTGTCATGGGGGTTTGTTGTACAGATTGTTTCCTCACCCAGGTATTAAGCCTAGTACCCATTACTTTTTTTTCCTGAACCTCTTCTCCCATCCTCCACCATCCAATAGGCTCCAGCGTGTGTTCTCTTCTATCTTTCCATGTGTTCTCATAATTTAGCTCCAATTTATAACCAAAAATATGTATTTGGGTTTCTGTTTCTGCGTTAGTTTGCTAAAGATAATGGTCTTCAGCTCCATCCATATCCCTGCAAATGACATGATCTTGTTTTCGTATACGGTTGCATAGTATTCCATGGTGTATATGTACAACATTTCCTTTATCCACTCTATCATTGATGGACATTTAGGTTGATTGCGTGTCTTTGCTATTGTGAAAGTGCTGTAATATACATATGTGTGTGTGTGTTTTTATAATAGAATGATTTATATTCATTTGGGTATATACCCAATAATGGGATTGCTGGGTCAAATGGACTTTCTGTCTTTAGGTCTTTGAGGAATCATCACATTGTCTTCCATAATGGTTGAACTAATTTATGCTCTCAGGGTTTGTTACACAGGTAAACATGTGTGTCATGGTGGTTTGCTGCACAGATCATCCCATCACCTAGGTATTAAGCCCAGCATCCATTAGCTATTCTTCCTGATGCGCTCCCTCCCCCATGCCAACCCTCTGACAGGCCCCAGTATGTGTTATTCCCCGCCATGTGTCCATGTGTTCTCGTCATTCAGCTCCCACTTATAAGTGAGAACATGGGGTATTTGATTTTCTGTTCCTGTGTTAGTTTGCTGGGGATAATGGCCTCTAGCTCCATCCATGTCCCTGCAAAGGAGATGATTTCATTCCATTTTATGGCTGCATAGTATTCCATGGTGTATTTGTACCATATTTTCTTTATCCAGTCTATCATTGATGGACATTTAGGTTGATTCCTTGTCTTTGCGATTGTGAATAGTGCTGCAATGAACATACATGTGCGTGTATCTTTATAATAGAATGATTTATATTCCTTTGGGTATATACCCAGTAATGAGATTGCATCCTTGCCAGCTTTGAAGCAATAAAATATATTTCTTTCAATGGGTGAATGCTTAAACAAATTGTACTACATCCATACTGTGGAATGCTCTTCAGCAATGAAAATAAACAAACTACTTATTCACACAATAACTTGGATGAATCTCCAGGAAATTACACTGAGTGGGGGAAAAAGAGGCAATCCTGAAAGGTCACATGCTCTATGGTTCCATTTATACAACTTTCTTGAAATATGATTATAGAAATGAAGAACGGATTAGTGGTTGTCAAAAGTCAGGGATGATAAGGGGTGAGACAGACAAAAGGGAGGGGTGTTTGGCTATCAAGGATCAACAAGAGGAAGCCTTGTAGTGAATGAACTGTTATGTATCTTGACTGTGTCAAAGTTAATACTCTGGTTGATATTGTACTGTAGTTTTGTAAATATTATCACCAGGGTAGGATAAAGAGTGCATGGGAGCTCTGTGTTATATTTTAAGACTGCATGCAATTTATAAGTATCTCATAATGAAAAGTTTAATTAAAAGTAATAAATACTCTAACTTTCTAACCCGTAATTTTCTAATCCATAATTTCCAAAATTTCTTTAGCTAACAACAACAACAACAAAACCTGTTTTTCTGGTATGGTCATATAAATATTCCACATAACTAATTTCCTGTAGTTCATACTATTTTTAAAAAAGCTACATTTTATATTCACTTCTTCAAAAGTAGATAATAAAAATGGAATAAAGTCTAGAAAGCAAAGACCATTGCCAAAAATAACCATACATAATATGCAGACCTGATCATGCCTAGATTAATTTTTGAGTCACTATATAGACAACTGAGATTTTGTAGGACTTAGAGAAAGGCTGTGATTTTTAGAAATAGTATATAGTACTGAAAGTGCTCTATGTAATATCACCAACAATTGAATATAAATAGATAGCTACATTACAATTCATCTGTCATAAATGTTTTGTTTAACCTTATATGCATGTATCATGTTACTTAGACTGTTTTAATATTTTTGTTATTCAGGGGGTTTCATTATAATGACATTATGGGTAGAACTGTGTGATTTGTATAATAATAAAGAAAGTTTGTAAACATTTCCAATTGTACTTTAGAATTGTTACTTGATTCCTGTCCCAAGTAAAGACATTTGCAATGATTAATAAACAGAGAGGGAGAGGATTTTGGTAACAGCCTATCAGTTTCTGAGTCAAACACTGGAAATGTGTCTTACTTGCAAATAAAAATGTTAAAGTGAAAGTCTTAAAAAAGAGGGGGAAAAAACTACATTTCACAATGTAAACTATTTAAAGATTGCAATATGTAATATGGTAAATTATTATCTTTCCCAGAGTCAGTGTCTTTCTCCTCTTCCATATCTATTTAAAGCCCCTCTTTCTTCAGGTTCATTTTAAATACCACTTCAAACTTTATCTCCCTCAGGAAAAATAAATTCAACCAACAGTGATAATCGTTGTTAACCACACATAGTACCCGTATTGTTTTATCTACATAGTAAATATGCTTTTATGTATTTATTACTTAGCAATACAACATCGTATTATTTTCCATTATATTTATCTACTATTTTTTCTTCTAAGTAGTTTGGAAGAGGTCATTTAAGACAGGGATTATGTCAAGCAATTCCTCATCTCTGTAACTATATAGTACGTGAACTTTTCAAAGTGACATGGTTATTAAGTAATCTAGCAAAGATTTGAACACTACTATTTTAATAGTAAGTTCTGTACTCTTGACATTGTTTTATGTTCTCCTCTGCTGATATGACTGAACAAACTCATCTAACCAGTGCCAAATAGGGTTATAGGACTCATTAAACTGTAGTAAACACAATAGGGTTCTAATTTGCTCTTGAAAGGAATGAGGGAGATCTATATTTACTGACATAGAAAGACTTTCAATACATTTGGGATCAATTTAAAAGCCAAATGTAGGGCAATGAGTGTAATATATGTAATATGCTGCAATTTGTGTAAAATAAATGAAAAATCTGTGTTCTAATATGTTTGTGTATGCATAGGCTACCTCCAGATAAATATATAAGAAACCAATCAAGGAACTGATTTTATTTTTGTTGAATAACTTTTATAAAGTTTGCATTGTTTTTAACCATATGTACTAGAACAAAAAGTCCTATGGCATGATGACAATGTACTTTTCTCCTAATAGTAAGAATTTTTTAGGCTAGGAATAACATTTGAGGCAAGAGAGGTTTTTAAAAATTTAAAAACTACTGGGTTGAGGAATACACTTCATCAAATAAAAACTTTTTGTAACAATTTTATGTATAATAATATGTGTATACTATTACTTGAAGGATAATTTAAATTGTAGAGTATAAGTTACAAAGTACTTCCCACCTGTGACTCATAAAAAAATCAAGTTGAATGTTTAACAGAGAGATGATGTCATATGTTTATGAATATGCCAGGACCTGGTGTCATCTGTTAGCTCAATTCCTGTGGAGCTATACATATTTATGAAATCACAAGTAGAAGCTATGAATGTGCAGCACTAAGATTTGCAAAGTAAAATATGCTGCTGCATATTCTCACTCATGAAATTCATTATTTATTTACAATATTTATAATTGCTGAATAAGAGTGCATCATTTAATTTATAAAATATAAAACTATGGGCTGGGCGTGGTGGCTCAAGCCTGTATTCCCAGCACTTTGGGAGGCCGAGATGGGCGGATCACGAGGTCAGGAGATCGAGACCACTCTGGCAAACACGGTGAAACCCCGTCTCTACTAAAAAATACAAAAAACTAGCCGGGCGAGGTGGCAGGCGCCTGTAGTCCCAGCTACTCGGGAGGCTGAGGCAGGAGAATGGCGTGAACCCGGGAGGCGGAGCTTGCAGTGAGCTGAGATCCGGCCACTGCACTCCAGCCTGCGCGAC